>NC_133773.1:41787239-41870565 GCF_003597395.2 Chelonoidis abingdonii
TTTTTCCTCTTTCCTGTTCCTGCTCCTTCGGGCTGTTTGTCATAGAAAGATTCTCAGCAAAGGCCATTTAGATTTAACATAAGTCTTTTGTTCTTAAAACTCAATAGAACCTTCAGCTGTGAGTCAAGTTCTTACACCCAGCGAACACCAACAGGCAAATAAGAGTGGTTATTTTTGAGTACGTTAATTACATGTAGAACTTAGATATGAACGAGTTTAAAAAAAAAAGAAAAAAAGTCTGATCGGGCTCCTAATGGTTGCACGTGCTATGGCGTGTCTTGCCAGGCAATCCAGGGAATAGGGCTCAAAATGATGTATCTGCCGTTTTTTCCCGGAGACAGGAATGAGTGGGACATTTACCAAACCCAACCTCGCGACAATATTTTGCCCCATCAGCACTGCGATCTCAACAACCCAGAATTCCAATGGGTGGGGGAGACTGTGGGAAGTATGGGATAGCTATGGAATAGCTACTCACAGTGCAACGCTCCGGAAATCGACGCTAGCCTCGGACCATGGACGCACACCGCCGAATGAATGTGCTTAGTGTGGCCGCATGCACTCGACTTTATACAATCTGTTTTACAAAACCAGTTTATGTAAAATCAGACTAATCCCGTAGTGTAGACGTACCCACAGAGATAATACGCAGTGGGAATTTATTTTAATGAAGTTGGGGTTGTTTTATGTTTTGTTTCATTCCCATATACATTAAAACTTCGCTAAGGGTTTGCAGGATCAAGGCCACTGCCTCACTGTGTGGACTTGGTAAATCAATTACAGATACATTTTCCGAAGATTTTTAGTGCCCAACTTAAAATACCTAGTGACACCAAGCAACCAAAATCAATGACTACTTTTGAATGACAATGACTATTTAGCTCTAAATAACTTTGACAGAGTGAAATAGTCAGGATTAGAATTTAGAAGTTCCTGACTTCTGACCTTGTGTTCTATACAGTGCAAATTTTCAGCTCAGATTTAACTTGGACTTAATTTTGGCATCAGCTAAATTGTGGACAAACTTATTTGTCTGCCCATTTTAGGCCATCTAGTTGTATTTGATCTGCAGATACAAACTAGGTACTTAAAATATGAAGTTACCTGAATTTTGCCTGCAAGTATCTGGCACAACAATGGAGGCCATGGTTTGAAAATCTTGTCCTACAACAGTTCCACTCTAGTTTCTAGGCCAGTATTGTGCAGCTCCAGCGCATCTAAATATTGCTTTTATTACAAAAGTACATTTAATACAAATGTCCCAGAGTACACTGCAAACAAATTAAAAATTTATCCAAGTAGAGCCTGTTATCCAAATAGATAAACTTTCACAGCTGCAGGGTGTATAGCAATCCCAGTGCAGGAATCTCTGGTGAAGCAGAACAGGCCATATTCTCCTTAGCATACCATAAGCATACAGTTGTTTTAATGGCTTAAACTGTTAAGTCCTAAAGCCGCAAGTACACAGAGGGTTTGGGTTCAAAGCCAAAGTCAGATCACTCGAAAATTAAGCCTGATGGTCTCAACCTCATCTTTGTTTGTTCCCTTTTCAAAACTGCCACAGAATTCAGCATGGTTGGATATCTCAGCTCAGGAGGCTGTGATCAGACAGAGCATGGAATAAGGTCAGGAATGAGGTACATAATCACCAGTATGGGCTTCTACACACTATCCCCTTGGAGCCGGTCCTGTTAGCCCCTCACTGCTTCAAGCACTGAATTTATTCAATAATGATTAGAGAAAAATAACTATAGGAGCCACATAAATCACAGAAACAGCCATTTTTCTTCACAAGGGCCAGTGTCTGAGTTAGAAATCTAAATAAAATTTTAAAATGGGCTCTTTAGTTACTTGTACTTCTTTTTAAAAACTAAATATTCATCTTTGGGGAAAGTGAGCATGTTCAGTGTTATGATTAAGAGATAATGGCCCTCGCAGAGGCTGTTTTAAACCACCTTGATGATGCACCACAACTGTTAAACTGGCTGGTGTGGGGAAGTTGCTGAGCAGAACTGGTGTAGCCAACCCACCCCAGTGTAAGGGGCGTACTGGAGCACTGCTATATTCTGGTCAGTCCTGGCTGTGAGAATGGTATGTTTGCCTGAGGCTATCTTGCATTGCTTCCTGGGACTAGATGAGCCTCCTTTGGCCCAAAGGATCAGGGAGCTGCAAAAATGCCTATAAGCTGCCCTAGGTACCCCCTGTCCATTCCCAAGGTTCTGGCCAAGTGACTTCAGCATCAAATGGCAATGACATCAGCACAGTCTTTTATTTACAAAAAAAGACCCATTGTGTGGGCATAATCATACTACTGTCATGCCTGCAATTCATACGCAGACATCCCACCCCCCACCATTGAACTCAACTATCAAATTGTTATCATGGTTCAAATAGTTCATGAAAATGACACAGACTGACAGAATATTTGATTGTTCCACATCTATCGTGGAAAATGCATTCCTTGCGACTGATTTTAAGGTGATTTTAAGGTGATTTTTTTGGTTAAAGGAGATACCTAAATTGGTGAATAGAGCAGAGGCATCTTACTACAATCAAACCTGGGTCTACTCCTGATGCTGCTACTGACTCATCGTGTGGCCCTTGGAAAAAATCACTTAAACTTTTCACGGCCCACTTTGACCATCTGTAAAGTAGGGCAGTTAACTCTCAGCCATTTTTGTAAGGTGCTTTATAAATGCCAAGAATATTGGCATTATTTATTGCAGTCCGCTGAAGTCCTGGAAAAAAAAAACCATTTGAGGCTATCCTAAAATGTACAGTGAGCAATGGCTGTTTCAGAATAAAGTCTCAAAGGATATAACACCTTGTGATGCTGCCATATGGTGTGATAAAACTTTTACTCCTATCTAGTTATGAGAACAGTTTATAGCTGTAATCTAACCACCTCAAAAATGTCTACTGAGATGGTCACTTAGGAATGGGATTCAAGTGTTTGGTGACCAGTTGAAAATGCAGCAGCCGTTACCTCAGAAACAAGGGTTCTCAGTGTCAAGGTGGACATCATCATCCTAATAGTTAGTTATCTTTGACTGACTGTGCTAGCAGCTTATGATGTGGTGTGCTATACTGTTTCTGACAGCCTGCTTGTGAATTAATTTTCTAGATTCTGTTCTCTGTGACGGCTGATAGAAATGGAATAGTGGCTGTGTTAAGTTGTTGCACAGTGTTCTTGTTAACAAACTAGGAAATGCACAACATCATTTTGTTTACACAAGTATCTGTGAGGCATATGCACATCTTTAACATTGTGTTACCCCCAAAAGACTGAGGACAAATGTCTGTCATTTATCACTCAGTAATAGGTTTCTAAGTGCCTAGTTTCACAAGCTATTTTTAAATATGTGAACAGTGAAGCAGTTTACACTGAAATATTTAAGAGCCCTCTTCGATTAAAAAATGATAAAATTAGAGATGGAAAAGTTTTATATTAAGTCGGCTAGTTCATTCCTCTGCCAGTACATTTCTTATTGTTTGTGAGATGTCCTTGTACCAGCATCCCTTTGTTATACCCCCCCCCAAATAAAGCTGCCATCTCTCTAACATGCTTGCTTTTAATTTGAACTAACAGTTCCCAAGTAGCTAGTGGACAGCTGGCCAGTCACATGGTACTGGCTTCTGTTCCTTATTTCCAGCTGCTAAACAGCATTAAAAGACTGATAAATTGTATTAAATATTTTCCTTATATTGCTTTATCATGTAGTTGCTGCAGAGATGTCATGCAATTGTGAATGGCAGGGGAGGTGATCTGAACACATGTAAGTAGTAAGGGAGAGAGTCCACAAAACAACCTATATATTAAATTGTGGTTCTCAGCATGAAAGTGTTTGCGAACACCTGATCTAGACAATCACCACAGTGAGAAGGTGTGCGTGACTTAACGGATTATACTGTTTTTTTTGTTCTTGGTTTTTTTAAACTAGCATTTCCTTCCTGGAAACAAATGTGCCAATAATATGACCACCTGACAAGCAGAGGCTATACATTGCATTGGAAAAGCATCATCTTTTCATGAATTGGCTTTTAAATAGTGTGAATACCTTTATATGGCACTAAACACTTTTAAATGGTAGGATGGCTTTGTTTAGCACTGAAACTAGAGTGGAAAACAGCATAAAACTAATCAATATGTAGCCAGAAAAATGAAAATTTTATGCTAATAGATACACTGATAGCTGTAATCTTGTGACTTAAGCTTGAAGACATCTGGTGTGCCACTTAAACAGCTTAGCTGTGCCATTTATCTAACATTTAGAGATGGTGAAATGCACTGTGCTATATCTCTCTTGGCAGTTGTCCCAGGCAAGAAAACATTATTTTTATGGGATTGACAATACACAGGATTCTGCAGTACCCAAAAAATACATGCTGCATATTACTTCTTGGTAAATAAGAAACAAATGTCTCTTGTTTTAATGGAGCCATCTTTCAATAACCTTAGAATCACCCGCAAAATATATTGCACACCAATTTAATTTATGTAAAAGATGTTACAAAACGACTTTGGGGCTGATTATCCCTCTAACATTATATGCAATGCATTAAAATATCCAGTATGTGGGGTTTAATCAGAACAAAGCAATAATTTGTCATACTAGCTTTCCAATAGAAAGCTGGCTGAGTTGCCTGCTTTGGAAGGTTGTGGAAGCAGCATCCGATCAAACTGCAGCAGCATTGGTAGCAGCAAAAGGCAGAATCATAGCAACAGGAGGAAAACAACTACTACGACGACTCCTTTTATTTTGAGTAGAGCTGGTAGGGGGAAAAACGTTGTTCCTTTTCTTCAAAAAAAATTCCAAGTACTTTTTCAAGAAAAATAAATATTTTTTCATATACATTGACAATTTTTGCGGAAGTTTTTGTTGAAAAGATGAAAAACCAGAACTGACCTTTTTTATTTCTCAAGTGAAAATTTTTGATTTTTTTTTTTACACACACCTGAATTTTTTTTTTTTCTTCAGGAAAATCCCAGACTAGATGTGCATGCACATGGAAATCTTATCATGAAAATTTTTCCACTTATTGAAAAAGCCATTGTTGTTGGAAGTTCTGCCAAACTTTCTACCAGCTGTAATATTAATTTATCACTGGGGCATATTTTCAAGAAAAATATCAAGTTCCATTCATATTCTGCACCTGAAAATACACATTGATCTAATAAAGTGCTATATGTCCCCATTCCTCTCTTAATGATGAATCGTGTAGCTCTTTAAAGTCCCAGGAAGTAGTTTATGCAGCACATATTTTATAAAATCAAATAGCAGGATATAATGTAAATTGTGCACCCACCAATGAGCCATACTGATGGACACCTGTGGCAAAACTGGAGATATGCATACATAAAGAGATTAGCTCCCATACAGGTGGAAATAACAAAATACCATGGAGGGCTTTCGTTGGCACAGAAAAGATATTTAATGTCTAAAATTTTACTTCTGTTGTGTATGAGTGATTAGTACAGTAGCAGAATAGTTAATGTGACTTTAGCTTAGCCTAACAGGAAAAAGGATGCAGGAAAAGGGATTAATATTAGCTTTTGATTTTAATAGTACATGTCAGTTTGTTTGGGGTGGGTGAGGAGCTGCGTATGCAGTTGTTGTGGCAGTTAAGTAGTTTATATCACATGAAATGCTAAACTTCAGTCTTAAACCACAAAGGTGTGGATGGAGAGATGTGTGGTCTTAATGATGAATCCAATAAGAATACTATGGCTGTTGTAGTTGGAAAAATCGACAATAACAAGTTTGTTTGAGTTGTAAAAGTGTGAACCAGCTATAGCATTTCCATGTACTCAACAATTCAAACTGCAGCTTATAACTTCAAATAAATCTCTTCATGCCTTTAATGGACTTGGCTTTTAATAAAATGTATATTGAAGTTTAATTACATACAGTATTGCTGACGACAATCCCAGGCACCTGTCATGGTTATGTCTAATAGATAGTCAGAAAAATGTCCTACAGCATTGAAAAGAAATATATGAAACTCTCAGATACAAATTATTTTATTCTTAAGAGCACGGGTCAGTAAAAAACTGATAGATTGAGATATTAGAAGATAAAATGTTGATTTTACTGAACCTGAAAAATGTATTTAATAGAAAATTAAAAATTATTCTCATTAGAAATAATTACTGTGAAAAACCATATGGATAACTTACTGATACTGTGAGGAGACCTGACTTGATGACTTACCACTTTTTGCGCTGCTCCAGTTTGACTCGGTTTTTAGCTGAGAACTGGGGGAAAAGAGTTTTCACGTCATTTTCTGTTTTGAGGAGACATTCATCACATTATGAACCCAGTTCTCTCACCCTTCCTCACTTTATTCCATGGCTAGGTTCATTTGAACTCCTTCCTATGTAAGGTACTTCCTGATGCAAGTTGGGGTGGCTGAGTCTGGGCTAGTGCAAGGCATGAGGTTTGTGCTTTTTTTTTTTTAAGCTAACTTTTACATGTGCATTTACTACACTTTGTGTTTGAAATCAAATGTTGCCTCTCAAGTACAGTGTATGCCTTGGCAAAAGTGGACAAGCTAATATCTTTGTAAATATATGTGGTCCTCAGGTTTCAATGTATGGAAGGTTTTACTTATATATAAATTACATACAAAATGCTACACATTAAAAGAACATTAAGGTTGCAAAGGCAAACTCTCAACAGTTGGAAAATGCTAGAATTGAGGTTGTCTGTGCAATCTGTATTCAGGTCCTTTGAGTGTATGCATTCTTATACAGGCTCAGCATCACTTAGGAAGTCTATGGCAGAGTCAGGAATAGAACCCAGTAGTTCCTGCACCCCAGTCCAGTGCCTTAAACAAAACAAAGTTCTGTCTTTTTCCTGCAAGACTCTATCTCATTCATTGTCTCTCCTATGCACTAGGCAGAGGTCCTGTAGAGCTGACAGAATGTGATAGATTATTAAGGGCTCTACCATTATGGGATATACAAGGAGGTAGATTTAAGGGGAAACCTTATTTCTGGCATCTCCTTACTTGACTTTGCAACAGTGGTTTTGGTTTTTATTTTGTGTAATTTCCTAGGTTTTCTAAAAAACAAACTTGAGAGTTGTGGGGTCCTGCAGAGATCTGTAATTGGACCTTTGCTATTTAACACTTTTATCAGTGACACGGAAGAAAACATAAAATCATCATTGATAAAGTTTGCAGTTGACACACACATTGGGGGAGTGTAAATAACGAAGCAGCTAGGTCACTAATGCAGAGTGCTCGATATTGCTTTGTAAGCTGGGTTCAAGCAAACAATGTGTGTTTCAGTACGATTGAATGTAAATGTATACATCAAGGAACACAGAATGTAGGCCATACCTACAGAATGGAGGACTCTATCCTGGGAAGCAGTGACTCTGAAAGGGACTGAGGGGTTATGGTGGATAATCAGCTGAACGTGTACTCCTGGTGCAACACTATGGCCAAAAGAATGTATAAACAGGGGAGTGTCGAGTAGGAGCCAGGGAGGTTATTTTACCTCTATATTTGGCACTGGTGCTACCGATGCTGGAATACTGTGTCCAGTTCAAATGTTCACAATTCAAAGAGGATTTTGGTAAATTGGAGAAGGTTTAAGGAAGAGCCATGAGAATGATTAAAGGATTAGAAAACATGCTTTGTAGTGATAAACTAAAGGAGCTCAATCTACTTAGTGAGACAAAAAGAAGATGCAGGGGTGACTTGATTACAGTCTATAAGTACCAGGGCCGTCTCCAGCTTTTTTGCCACCCTAAGCGGCGAACTACAGGTGGGGGGGGTAGATAAAGCCAACCGGCAGCACTTTGGTGTCAGCTCAATCTTGCCACTCCATTCTTTGGCAGAAATTCGGTGACAAGTCCTTTGCTCCCTCTCTTCCTCTTAGGGACCTGCCGCCGAATTGCCACAGAAGACCCAGACGTGCAGCCCCTTTCCATTGGCCACCCCAAGCACCTGCTTTCTCCGCTGGTGCCTGGAGCTGGCCCTGATAAGTACCCACACAGGGAACAAATATTTAATAATGAGTTCTTCAGTCTACCAGATAAAGGTATAACATGATCCAATGGCCAGAAGTTGACGCTAGCAAAATGCAGACTAGAAATGCAGTGTACATTTTAAATAGTGAGAGTAAGTAACCACTGGAACAATTTACCAAGGGTCATGGTGGATTCTCCATCACTGGCAATTTTAAAATCAAGATGGGAATGGTTTTCCAAAAGATATGCTTTAGGAATTATTTTGGGGAAAGGTCAATGGGCTTGCATTATACAGGAAGTCAGACTAGATTATCACAATGGTCCCTTATGGTCTTGGAATTTATGAAACTGAAAAAACCAGAAATCCCATCATGTACTGATCCCTTGCATGGATCATCAGCAGAGTGAAGCCAGGACTTTTAGATCCACAGCAAACCATTACTATTTGAACTAAGGGCTGATCTACACAGTGTGTGTGTGTGGTGTGTGTGTGGGGAGATTGATCTAAGATACGTAACTTCAGCTATGCTATTCGTGTAGCTGAAGTTGAAGTATCTTTGTTCGACTTACCTGGCCGTCCTCACGGCGGTAAGTCGACTGCCGCGGCTCTCCCGTCGACTCCGCTTACTCCTGCCGAGGTGGAGTATGGGCGTCGATTCCGGGATTGATTTATCATGTCTAGATGAGACATAATAAATCGATCCCCGATAGATCGATTACTACCCACCAATCTGGTGGGTAGTCTAGACATGGCCTAAAGAAGTAACTGGTAGCAGTAGTAGGCTGCTGTTTTCTATGTGGGTCAACCACTAGAGGGCAATATGACACATACTTGCTAGTGGCTTGCCCACTATTTTCTAAGTATCAGAGAAATGTTGGAAATCCAGAATCTCTGGTTCTGGTTCTGCTTCTGACTGTGAAGGAGTGGTGTCTTTAGGTTACAGATAGCACAGCCAAGTGTAAAATTGGCAGTTTCATTCAGAAATGCAAGGTGGCACAGTAAATGAGACATGGGTCTGCTATATCTAGGAGATCTAGGACCAGATTCTAGCTCCCGCTAAAGATCTCTTACATTATTCCAGCAGCATACATTATTACTTCTGGAATAGGCTGGCAGCTCTCCTCTGGGACTAAGGAAAAAGACAGAGACAGAGCCTAAAATGGAGTCCACTACAGCTTGGCTGGTGGATTGCACTGGCTTGAACAGATGGACTACGTCTTAGCATTAGGGTAACCAGATGTCACCAGATATTACCATATCCGAGGTAGAAGCCAAACTCGAACAGCTTAATGAGACAAAATCAGGGGGCCCAGATAATCTTCATCCAAGAATATTAAAAGACCTGGCACATGAAATTGCAAGCCCATTAGCAAGAATTTTTAATGAATCTGTAACTCTGGGGTTGTACCATACAACTGGAGAATTGCTAACATAGTTCCTATCTTTAAGAAAGGGGAAAAAGGTGATCCGGGCAACTACAGGCCTGTCAGTTTGACATTTGTAGTAGGCAAGGTCTTGGAAAAAATTTTGAAGGAAAAAGTAGTCAAGGGCATTGAGGTCAATGGTAATTGGGACAAAATACAACATGGTTTTACAAAAGGTAAATCGTGCCAAACCAACCAGATCTCCTTCTTTGAGAAGATAACAGATTTTTTAGACAAAGGAAATGCAGTGGATCTAATTTACCTCATTTGATACGGTTCCACATGGGGAATTATCAGCTAAGTTGGAAAAGATGGGGATCAATATAAAAATTGAAGGTGGATAAGGAACTGGTTAAAGGGGAGACTACAGCAGGTCATACTGAAAGGTGAATTGTCAGGCTGGAGGGAGGTTACTAGTGGAGTTACTCAGGGATCAGTTTTGAGACCATTCTTATTTAATCTTTATTACTGGCACAAAAAGTGGGAATGTGCTAATAAAGTTTGTGGATGACACAAAGCTGGGAGGTATTGCTAACACAGAGAAGGCCTAGGATATCATATGGGAAGATCTGGATGACCTTGTAAACTGAAGTAATAGTAATAGAATGAAATTTAATAGTGAAAAGTGCAAGGTCATGCATTTAGGGATCAATAACAAGAATTTAAGTTATGAATTGGGGACACATCAGTTGGAAGTAACGGAGGAGGAGAAGGACCTCGGAATATTGGTTGATCACAGGTTGATTATGAGCCATATGATATGGCCATGAAAAAAGCTAATGTGGTCTTGGAATGCATCAGGCGAGGTATTTCCAGTAGAGATAAGCAGGTGTTAGTACCATTATACAGGGCACTGGTAAGACCTCATCTGGAATACTATGTTCAGTTCTGGCCTCCCATATTTAAGGATGAATTCAAACTGGAACAGGTTCAGAGAAGGACTACTAGGATGATCCGAGGAATGGAAAACCAGTCATATGAAAGGAGACTCAGAGCTTGGCTTGTTTAGCTTAACCAAAAGAAGGCTATGGGAAGATATGATTGCTCTCTATAAATATATCAGAGCAATAAATACCATGGAGGGAGAGGAATTATTTAAGCTCAGTACCAATGTGGACACAAGAACAAATGGATATAAACTGGCTATCAGGAAGTTTAGACTTGAAATTAGACGAAGGTTTCTAACCATCAGAGGAGGATGGAACAGCCTTCCAAGGGGAGTAGAGGGAGTAAAAGACACATCTGGCTTCAACGCTAAGCTTGATAAATTTATGGAGGGGATGATATAATGGGATAGTCTAATTTTGGCAATTAATTTGTCTTTGACTATTAGCGGTAAATATGCCCAATGGCTTGTGACGGGATGTTAGATGGGGTGGGATCTGAGTTACTACAGAGAATTCTTTCCTGGGTGTCTGGGTGGTGAGTCTTGCACACATGCTCAGAATTTAGCTGATTGCCATATTTGGGGTTGGGAAGGAATTTTCCTCCAGGGCAGATTGGCAGAAGTCCTGAGGGGTTTTTGCCTTCCTCTGCAGGTTGGGGCACGGGTCACTTGCTAGAAGATTCTCTGCACCTTGAAGTCTTTAAACCATGATTTGAGGACTTCAGTGGCTCAGACACAGGTTTGATACAGAAGTATGTGGGTGAGATTCTGTGGCCTGCATTGTGCAAGAAATCAGGCTAGATGATCATAATGGTCCCTTCTGACCTTAACATCTATGATTCTGTGGTTACAGGCATAGACTAGACCCCCTGGATCTGGGACAGGAGTGTGGAGCGCAGCCATCTCTCTCTTGGAGTTGCGCTTGCCTCAGGAGAGAGCTGTAATTTTGGGCAGCTCTCACATGGCCTACGGAAGGGAGAGTGAGCTCTTTGTGCCTTCCCTCAAACTGCATAACCATGCAAGGACTAGCCACAAATTAGCCCTTAATAAAGCAGCATAGATGTACCCTGTAGGCATTGTCGGATGAATGGATATATAACCCCCATGTGCAATCTACTCTCCTAGATATAGAATGAAAAAAAATTAAAAGTATTGAATCCTTTGAATTTTCTCAGTGGATCAGCATGAAGCTGTTTAGATGTTTGTATAATTCTGATGCATTAGGAGATAGGTCGTATTGTGGCCAAGTGTCAACGTACTGAACTGTAATGTAAAACGTGTAATGGTCCTGGCTTCCAGAATTATTCGAAGGTTTTTTTTATTACACCAGTTATGCTTCCTTATCCAGTTAGATTTCTTCAGTGTCTGCATTTATTATTTTAGTGCACTTTAAAACAATGCTGTCAGTGCTACAGAAATACTTAAAGAACCTTAATGGTCTTTCTACACTGCAATAAGACACGGGGGCGGCTCCAGGCCCCAGCACGCCAAGTGCGTGCTTGGGGCGGCTTGCCTGCGGAGAGTCCACTGGTCCTGCAGCTTCAGCAGACCTCCTGCAGGCATGCCTGCGGAGGGTCCGCTGGTCTCGTGGCTTCGGCGGGCCCTGCACAGGCAAGCTGCCGAAGGCAGCCTGCCTGCCATGGTTGGGGTGGCAAAATGCCTAGAGCCTCCCCTGATTAGACACCAATGGCTGGCCTGTGCCAGGTGGGCTTGGGCTAGGGGGCTGTTTTTCAATTGCAGTGTAGATGTTCAGGCTCAAGTTGGAGCCCAGGGTCTGGGACCCTGTAAGGTGGGAGGATCCCAGAACCTAGGCTCCATACAGAGCCCGAACATCTACACCACAGTGAAACAGCCCCTCTAGCCCAAGCCCCATGAACCTGAGTCAGCTGGCATGGGCCAGCTGCATATTTTTAGCTATAGTGTAGACATACCCTCAGATGCTAACTAAAACCTAATGCAAAATCCTTGTTAAAGGAGGTACAAGGCTAGTTTTGAACCTCAGTCTTGCACTGCAAACATCATGCCAACAATCCACACAGGTGGACACCACATGAGCAAGTGAAAAAATGGTGGTGAGATATTTGATGACAACTTGGTGTCCATAATATATTTCATTCACTGCTGTTGTTCACATGTGCATCTGTTATAGATTTCAGTATTTTTAGGGGTAGTTTTAAAGATATTTAAGTAGGTGTAATATCTATATTTAAATAATTTAACAAAAGGAAAGGATTGTAAGAGGGCAATGAAATGGCACAGAAAAAGGTGAAGAATGTGCTCATAAGAAGGCAAAATAGAAATGGATTGGTACTACCTTAAGAAGTAAAATGCAATAAAGCACTGTGTATAGAGAGAATTTTATAAAACCAATTGTTACAATTCTATAACACTGTTTTAAAAAAAATTACTTAGCTCACGTCCTGGCAGGTAAGAGTTTTTTTTGTATTTATTCCTCAAAAGTTGTTAAACTCACAAACTCCTAAATCAAAAAAGTTACCATGGGTACAGTTCAAAACTCTGAACCTTACAGTACACTCTATCGTAGTGCACGTGTTTGCTGGATTATGCTTTTATTGGCCTGATTCAAAACCCATTGAAGTCAGTGGAAAAACTTCCATTGGCTGACTTCTTTGGAGTTGGGGGTAAGGCCTCAGTTTTGAATGCAGATTGTATAAAAGATCGCATACTAAATAAAGTTTTATTATTTTGTCTTGAAATAAATAATGTTGGAATTTCTATTGGTTCCGTATGGTCTTGCAATATTCTTTGTGTAACCTCTCAGAACAAAAGCAGATGAATTCTGTAGTTTTCTTTGTCTTCCGAAAACAAGCAAGTATTAATAGGTTTAGAATGTGTATGTAAACCAAAGCTGTATTGGTGCCATCTATCATACTGCACCAGTCACCACAATGATAAAATAGGCCTTGGAGGGTTTGTTTCATTTCTAAAAGATGGATTCCTTTGGCAACTAATTTCCTGTATGCCAAATGCAGGAGATAAATAGATATTTTCTGCTTACTATTAGACTGTACTTCTTAACAACTGTTTCAACTTACATCTCTGTTTAGCTTTTTAATTTTAAAAAATATTTTGGGAGTTTAAATTAGATGAAAAAATTAAACCTTTTTAAAATGGAGTTTTTAAAGCGACAGCAGGTGGCAAGATTTTTTCCTCCCATATGTTAGATCCTAATGACCAAACCTGACATTACTTATTGATAATTCAAACCATTCCATGCAATTTTGAGTAGGATACAGGCCTGAGTAACTGTTGGACAAAAGTTGATGACATTTGTAATGGCCATATAGCCCTTTTTTCTAAAACACAAAGAATTAGAATGTAGTTAAGAAAAAAAGTTCCAATTTTTTAATATATAGCAAATTGCTCTGTGTATTTTTTTCCAAAGTGCTCCTCTAGAAACATAAGTGCTCATGACCCAAAGGTTAAACAAAGTCAATAAATATGTATTATTCTTTGTCATCTAACTGCCACAATATGTTTTTCCTGTAAAAGAATAAGTGAACATATTCTTTAACCATCTGTGATGGGGTATACAAACCCCATGCTGGGCAACAAGAGGTTAAGGAGTTGCTCTCAGCTTAGCCAGCCCTGCCCTGCCACATCTGCAAGAGATGCTCAGACTGGAGGAGTTACAAGGAGGCAGAGCAGCTTATTTGGGGACAGACCAGGGAAGAGAGCAGACCTGCAACTCACAGCTCTTGAGAAAAGAGCTGAGGGAAGGCAGGATCTCTCCCTACAACTTCTCAGAGGTCCCTTCCTGAGGGAAGGGAGGATCTGCTTCAGATTCCCTCCGGGAGGCAGACATCCCTCCACTCTGACCCCAACCCCCCGCCTGCATACTAATTTAGTTTGTTTGCATTAATTTCCCTTGTTTCATTTATGCACTACCCCAGCAGGTGTCTGACTTAGAACTGATCTGGCAAAGGGCCAAGCCATAGACGGAGGCAGAAGCTGCTCTGAGAGTGAGGTGCCTACCATGCCACACGTGGTCACAAGGAGGTGCCAAGTGGTGAGCTGACGCCCTGCACACTTCCTTGCCACAGATGGCAATGTTAGGGTGTTCAGAAGTGGCCCAAGGAGGGCAGCCTTATGGCCTCCCAGGCTGTCAAACCTTTCATAGCTCTCACAGGACCCTGTGCCGAAGCCAAGGGGAGTGGGAGTGCCTGGGCTACCCTATCAAATCCCCTCTGTGCAGGATGAAGGGCCTAAGCCTGACCTCTAGGCAACACTCCCCATCAATGAAGGCCACCTCACCATTTTTTTAATTAGGAAGATGGCAGACACAGCCATGAACATTCAGCTCTTTGTGAGCACAAAATTTCCCACCAATCCGTAGATTAGGTATTAGAATAACTTTTTGTGTTAATCCCCCTGGAAGTTTGAAGTCAGTCCTAAATTGTACCTTGCAAGCTATGCCTGTCAACACAGGCCAGAAAGGGAAAGAACCAGTAATGTAAACTGTAAAAGTGTACAAAGCCCTCAGTGCTCTTTTTAATGTATAAAGGTCTCATACATAAAACCACCTCAAATTCTGACCTAAAAAAGCCTTCACTTCTAGGTTTCATATTACAGTGCTGGAATTGCTGGCTGGCTATTGAACAGTGTATGTAGTAAGGGCCACTTTGGATACAACTGTTGTGGAACCTCTAGAAATGAAGTAGATCAGTGCATTCACAGTGACACTTATATAAGGGTATATAAGAGTATTTCAGTTCCTGCACTCCTGGACACAGTACCATGACCCAAATACTCAAGAGTTTCAGATTAAAAACTTCAGATTAAAAAGCATCTTTGGTACTAAATATGATGATATTGTGACAAATGTTCTGCCTTTGTTTCAAATAAAATCCCAAATATTGAAATGATAGCTTCAGTATTATAAATGTTGTAACCATGATTTTGCAAACACTGAACCTCCTTCAGTGCTCTCCACTGCATAGGCATTTTCTTCTCTCTCTCTCTCTCTCTCTCTCATATATCATCAGTAGACAGAGACCTGACCAGAAAATAACACTTTTATTATCCTGTTTCTACACTTGCATTTTGCAGGATTACTCATATAATTCCTACTAAGATTGCTTCTAACCAGCTCTTTTTTCCAGGGACCAGTGGCTCCACTAAGAAATTTCATGATGTCTAGCCTAAACTTTTCTTTTCTTAGTTTCATGTAAAGCATATGGTGGCTGAAGAAATACTAAATATCCTACTTTTATTCAGCAACAGAGGCACTGGGGAAAATTCCTGTGTAGAAAATAACAGCTCAAGCAGTTGTAGCTGGAATTAGTGGTGGCTAAGGGAAAGGTAATTTATTGTAATTTCAAGGATCTGCCACTTTACAATATTGGAAAAGGAACAAATTACAACTAATATACTCTGCTATGCTCGGTACACTTGTGATGCCAAACCCTCTTTCTCAAAATTCTCAAATTTTTCTCGTACAAGAAAAGTAACATTTTGAAGTACTGAGTACTATTAAACTACAAGGTCAAAGTTGTCTATAAGTAGAAAAGTTCCTGAGGCTTGCGGACATGGATTTGTTGTTCTTTCTCGGACTCTCCTCTTCATCGGCTGCTACTTAAGATCCACATATTTAAGCTTGATTCCATGCCCGTTGAAGTCAGTGGTAAGATTCTCATTTGACTTCACTGGGCTTTGGACCAGGCACTTCTTGCTGAATGTGGTGAAATTCCTTGTTTTGTTTTGATCATTAGTGGCAAAGGGAGAAATGGTAATCTTTAAAACTTCACTGAAGAGACTGAATCTTTGGTACAAGATGACTTCCAAATGAATACATGCACGTGCACACAGAAGAACACATGTATTTCACTATTTTACAAAACAAAACAAAACAAAATTCCTAGCAATCTTGCTGGTAAAACTGTAGTTGTTCAATTATGTCACAGTGTTAATGACATGTACTTAACACCGATGAATATTTATTTTCAGTCTAAACTGACTGAAATGAAAAATTGCATAGCAGGAATAAACCAGGATCACCTCGTGTGGTGACGTTTAGCATCTTAGATTCTGCTGCTAATATCCTGCTACGAATTATTGATTTTATTTCTATCATTCCCAAATCTCATGTGGTAACGCTTTCATCTTCAGTAGGATGCCTTAGTACTGTAAGAGGTTATAGCAACAGCATCAGCCATTTTTGAGAGTCCCATGATTAATTTTTGATGGATTAGCTGTAATATTAGATCAGCTGTAGAATGCTCAAAGCAAACAAATATTATTCCACTGTGATTCTGTGATAGCTGTTACAATGTTTTTGTCCCAAATTCCATTAGGGAATTAGGATTATAAAATATTTCTGATTAGAGGTGGGAACAGATGTCAGAGGCTCTCCATCTAACAAGTTTTATTTCTCCCAGATGTCTGAGATACAGATTTGATACAGTATCCTCCTCCTGGCAAATCCATACTGTACTTCTCCAATGATTTCTTAATTTAAAATATGTTTTGGGTTGGATTTATTATAGGATTTTTTTTTCCCAGCTCTTGTTTGTGCATCACTTCATTTCAGTCTCTCTGCCCCAATCCCGCTGGGCATTTCTGTGAATCCATTAGCAGAGCTTTTTCTTTGCAGATGGGCAAAGTCCTGATGCTGCCAATGCTTCTTTCTCAACACCTCTGAGAGCTGTCCTTTTTCTTGTTATCACAGATGTATCTCTTGTTCAAGTTTTCATTTTATCACACCTTGACTATTACAGCATCCTTCTCACTGACTTTCCAGACAGACAGACACACACTTGTTCCCTCCACTTCCTTTAATCCATACAAAATACAACTACAGTCAAACCTCGCAAGAACTCGTCCTGCCATAACGTGAAATCGGATATAACGTGATCATAGGTTGGCTCCCTTTTAAGGCATAGTACAGTACAGTGCCAGTGGTCCCCAACACCATGGCAGGGGAGAGAAGCTGCAGCCCTGTGCCTGCCGGGGACAGAGAACTCCAAGGCTGCAGGTGTCGGTGCTCTCTGTCCCCAGCGGGCGTGGGGCCGCGGCTTCTCTCTGGCTTCAAGAGAAACCGCAGCCCCGCGCCTGCCGGGGACAGAGAACTCCTCGGCAGGTGCGGGGCCACAGCTTCTCCCCGCTTCAAGAGGAGTTGTGGCCCCGTGCCTGGTGGGGACAGAGAGCACCGGCACCCGCAGCCCCGGAGTTCTGTCCCCGGCAGGTGCGGGGCTGCGGCTTCTCTCCCCTGCTGGGCACTAGGTGGCGCACATCAATGCACCACGTTGGGGACCACTGACAAACTGACTGGCTTGAAACCCCACTATACTGAACCCCGCATTTAGCGCAATGGAAGTTTTTGGACCCCAAACATCGCATTATAGCGGGGTTTCACTGTACTTAAGTCCTTTTCCTTGCCCGTCAATTTGATCATGTCACTTCCCACTTTGAATGCGTTCACTGGCTGCTCATTTATCGTTTAAGCCTCATTTCACCATCTTCAAAGCTTGACATAATCTCCTCCTCCCTATTTGTACTCCCTTGTCAAACTTCACATTGCCCCCTGTCCATTCCATTGGTGCCTCCATCCTTGTTTCCCTATTTGTCAAATTCTACTAGAGTCACCCCTTTGCTTTCTCCTACCTGGCCTCTGATGCATGGTGCAACCTTCCAGAGCTCATATGCAAGGCCTTTGCTCTATCCAGACTTAAGTCCCTTTTAAAGACCCACTTCTGCTGTGCTGCTTGCAATTAATCAAGTTGGCAGATGCATAAATTGCTTATTATTGTTCCCTGCCACTAATCTATCTGTCTGATTCTCTTTCTATCCTTTGTGAGCAACTCAATTGTGAGCAATTTCTGAATGTCTGGAAAGTGCCAAATGTATCATGGACACTAAGAAATAATAATGATCCAGCAAACATTTACTCATGTTTAGTTCATTTAGCCCTGTTTAGTTCATTGGAATTAATCGTGTGCAAAGCTACCTACCTATGGAAGTGTTTGGACGATCAAGGCCAAAATAAGGATTTCAGATTTGGGCCCAACTAAAATATTGCCTTTTTTAAAAAATTGCTCTTCACTTTTCTTATGGGTTTTTCAAGTACACCAAATCCCTCCATCCCTCTGTATATAAAAATGGTGAAGGTATACATGCCAAATGAGCTGAGATCTGCGAGTGTTTTTATGATGGCAGAATAGAGCACTTTAGGCAATTTAAATTCTAGAGGCAGTATGTAGTCCTTTTGTTAAAATACACATAACATAAACTGGAATGGCAAAATGGAGTACATGAACTAAAATCTAGCCTGCTCTACTGAATTCCGCAGACTGGAGAGCTGATATCTGACACAGATGTTTTAAGCTTCAGATCTTATGTTGCTTGGAGACAATAGGATACACTTAAAAGGAATAACTCAGGAGTTCTGAGACCTTTTAATAGATTTCTGTCATACTAATGGCCATCCACTTAATATGGGACCAGAATTTCTGTACAATTACTATCCATTTGATCTAATTCAATTAAATGCTATGCACCTTTAGGGAAGAGGTATGTTCAGAAGCACCAAAACTAAGTAAATTCTGCAGGTTTGCCACACACAAAATACTGTGCAAAAATTCTGATTCTATATGGGCACCACACAGATGCATAAGACAAAGAGGAGGCTTCAGAATAAGCATAAATAATCTATGCTTGCTTGATGTTTAGCAGTCAAGATATTTCAATTCATTTACAGTCTTGTATTTATTAAATATGGATTATCTCTGTAGCACTTTCTATGGTGCAGAAAACACATGCCACTTCTAATCAAGAGTAAACACACATCTGTTTACAGTTTACTCTTTTTGTTCTTCCATTGCTCATGCTCAGCAGTGTTCAGTTAACTAGGTGCTGTACGTTCTTTTCCTCCAAAGCCAAATTTTATGCTGCTGACGTGCCAGTGACTTGACTGAAACAGTTAATCTACTGAATGGAATTCACTGGTACTGGAAATAATTGAAACAAATTAGGCTGGATTTTTAAAAGGTCCTGATGATTTTTATTACCCACTAATCAGAGAGTAGCTAAGCAAACTAAGATAATGGTAGGATAATCAGACTGTTCACTTCAGGGTATAAGGCTTGAACACCATGTATTCTCTGATCCTGGCTGCACAAGTGCAGCAGAATCATCCTTTTGCTGCAAAATTATGCTCCAGAATCCAAGCTTTCATTTAACCACCATGAGTGCTGCAGACCGTTTTTGTGTGTGTGTGTGTGTTTTAACAAAAACCTTGAAAACATGAACCAAGTGTGAACCAATGGAGTTTTTAATATCCTGTGTCTGCAAACAGCCTCAAACAATAAGTCTAAGTGTTTATTTGCCTAGTCAGCATTCTCGTTTAACTCATTAAACCTGACATTGGCAATGCCTGTATCAACATTGGGCTTTGAGCAGTGAAATAATCAGCGCTGCCCCCCCATCCCTGATACGCATTGACAATGTGAAGATTGTAGAATAGAGTATCCTCAAAATAAATAACACTAAGATGCTAATCGTGATAAACAGAATTCTACTCTATTGTATGTATCCTTCACTTTCACATTTAACTTATGAAAAACCTTGATTTATTTTTTATTTAAATGAAGTTGTTACAGATCTTCTAGGCTGTCACACAAAAATTCTGCAAAATTCAGGGACCTTTTTAAAGAATTTGGGTCCAAATTGTCAGAGTCAGTGCAACCTTGCAATGGGGGTGTGTGTTGTCAAATAATAATTTAGTCCTTGTGGAGAGTATTACATAACTGACTAAAAGTATGAAGGGTAACGAGACAGGATTCCCTTCTATGAAGCATCAGTTGCTAGCCACAGTTATCGAAAGGACATCCAACAAGGGAGCTGGGCTAGATGGATAACATGGGTCACTGAAATCAATGGGAGATGCAGGTGTTCAGCACCTTTGAACAGCAGGCCATTTGTTTCAAGCACAAAATGTTTGCTGAAATATTCAGTAGTCCAAAGCCATGGAGGGATCATGTATCTCTCATGTGTCTTAATTCGGGAGGGAAAAGTCTTAAGGCAGTGGAACCCATCATGAATTTTTGTGAGGGCTCGCTCCATATGGAAGAAAGATAATGTGTACATCAGCTGTGGCACTAATGGAACTAGCTTTTCTTCAAGTTGAAGGAATACCAGACCAATTTCCCACAAATTGTTCATACCCCTCAAAGACTTGTAGACTGTAATCTATCCCACTAAGCCATTGCTCAGGCAATACAATTTAATCTTTTAATTTTTCTTCATAAATCACTTTGGTTGCTTCCCTCAAAATTCCATCTCATTTTAGCAGAGCTACAGCTGGGAAGCTGTAAAGTACTTTTGAAAATTGTAAATATCAATGAATAACTAGTAAAATGTTCAAGGTAAATAAGGGATATCTTTGGAGAGGTTGTATGGTAGCAGTTCTCATGTTGCATAAAAGATTGCTGTAGTTCCATTGCTGCTGGTCAAATTGAAAGATGTTACATAGTATTCATTGTAGCAGTAATCTTGAAATCTGAAGAAGTAACTCTACTTGAAATCTGAACAACTACTCTACAGTTTACATTTCAAAGAATAGGGAAGAGTATAAATTAATAAGAGACACAGTCACTAAGCTACAAGAGGTAATTTAAAAAGCCATTATTCAATATACAACATAGCAGTTCCGAGGGTCTAATCTTCAGCTGGCCTCAGCGTAGCTATTACAATGTTTTGCATATACAATTTGTTACATTCACAAAATCTGTATCTATATAAAAGGATTGACAATGGAGCACACAAGTCAAGGTGCACGGGTGTGTGTGTGTTCATGTTCCAAACTAGCTTTTGGACAATACTAAACTTTCAGGGACAATTTTAGAAGCTGATTTAGAATACTGGGTGGTTTGTGTCAGTGTATTCTGACTGATTTTAAGAAATTATAATTGATGTAACACAAGAGAAGCAACATTCAAAATGGTGCGAAACATAAGCTAAAACATTTGTGTATGTTTAACTAGCACAGGCTTCTTGAACACATTGAGGTCTGGAAAAAGAATTCTGCTAATGTAAAGCTATGGAAATGTTTCAAATCAGGGAAATTCTCACAATGTTTGTGTGCAGTTTTTCATGGTGCAAATGTTTGTTCGTATTGTTACATTTCTAAGATTGTGATAAATGAGAGAACCATAATTAACTGTTCAAGGAACACAAACTTTTGGGGGTTAGATGTCATCCTTGTTTCTCAAGTTTAAATCCACAAAATAGAATTTTCAGCATGCCCAGTGAAGAAATTTTCCATTGATTATGCATCTAGTTGTTAGTGTATGAAGATTTAGCTGAGATGTATTTTTTTAAAAGGTTTTGTTTTGACTTCAGGCTATACAGCATGTTACGCTACCCATGAGGCTCATACAGAGGCCTGAAGAACACTATTCTTTTCTTGCCAGATTATTCAGCCTGAAGACACTCAAGCTGCAACAGCTTGTCAGCTCCTAAAGAGAGGCAAAAAGATTTTAATATAGCAACTCCTTTCACAGACCCCCCCTTTCCATTCCCCAAAACACAACATGTTTCTTGAATCAGATTGGGCAGAACCTCTTCCTAAATCAGCCCTGAGCTTCCTGTACAGTGTCTCCTAGCTACAGAACAGACGACCTGTCCCTTAATAACCATAGAGTACTGAAGTGGTTCCAGGAGGAAACAAATATCTAAAGGGTGTGGATCCTCAGTTAATACTCGCAGCCCAGTTAAAGGAATGTGCCGTTCACAATGCTACTGTCTGTTGTAAATACAGAGGTGGTTTCTGCCATTATGCTGTATGAAATGAAGAAACATATCACAATTGTCTAGAAGAAAAGGCTGCAGAGCCCCCTAAGTGCTGTGGTGCCCTTGCTGATGATTCTATGATTGACTCTATGATGCTGAAAGGAACAAAATCCTCAAAAGACACTCATGCAACAAACATAGCCTGCCCAAATGCCATCATGGTTGCAAGGTGGGAAGAATCATCTTCAGATGGACCTACTAGGATAACCCACGGAACATTGCAGATGGAGTAGCACAAATAGCAGCTGAAATTGGTGTTGCTCTGAGCAGCTCTAACTTTCAGTGTCTTACTAATGGCACAAAACTAGCATCAGTGAGCTGGACACAGCAATAGAGGGAGCCCTGGCAGTTGTGTTAGACCATGTGTTTTCTCCACTCTATGTCCCCAGTTTGCCATCATTCAGTGCATCTTTGATATTTCCAACAGGTCTATGTAAAGATCGTAGAGAACTAAGAAATATGAGAATCTAAACTCTGATTCTGACTGCAGGCATGAAATAGCCATTGCAATGCACTAGACTCTCAGAGGATGCATGCTGGTCATAGCTATATGTTATTTCTGTTGTGGGGGTTGTGTTCTTTCGTTCTCCCTGCTTTTCAGGAACTGAAGCCACTGCTCTCTCCAACAACTTTTCATTTGTGAGGGCACACTGTGGTATGTTTTTTGCTTTCTTGTGCATTTTGGCATATCCAACTACCTACCATATCATTTTATGCAGAATGGCATTGCACAATCCAGAACACTCTCTAAATTAACTGCATAGCAACTAGTCTGTAACAAACTATTCTGATCATCATAACGACAAAGATAAGAGCAAGAAGTGATGAAACATGACAGTAATTGTACGATAGCAAAAGTAGAATATAGTACAAACCTAGCCCATTGTTCTTGCAGCTCTAAAATTAGGGACAGGATATTATATTATTATAACAAGTTTTTATAACTTAATTTATATACTGCTAGAAGAAATGCATTTGTTTTAACCTCACAATCTTCTTGTCTGGATGGCTCTTCAAAGGTTGGCTGCATCTTCAATCCTTATTAGCCAGGGCAGCATATGTGGCTGAAAATTTCTCTCTTGTGGCCAGACACTTTTGCAAGTCTGTCTCTTTTCTTCAAGGCATCTCTCTGTTTCTGCTGCCAAGCCTTATGCCTTTCATTCACCAGACATTCTGCTTCTTGATTGCCAGACCCCTCTATCTTTGTCCCTAGCATCTATTTTTTTCCCTTCTCTCTCTTTCTGGTCCTTCATCTTTCATTTCAGGGATCCTCTAGCTTTTTGTTTCCCTCCTCCCCACCCCACTCTACCGCACCTCCCACGTTCCTGTACAGTTACCACACATCTTCACTTTCATTAACTCTAAGGTTGTTTTGTAATACTTTCATGTCTATGTTTACATGCTACTGTCTGTCCTGTTACTCGTCTATATGCTAGATTCTAAATGGGTTTCAGAGGCTGTAAGAGATAATTGTCAGGGCATGTCTACACTTACTGGGGATCAATGCTGCAGCAATCAATTCAGTGAAGACCCACTAAATTGCCCGCAGATCCCTCTCCCATCAACTCCAGTACTCCACCGAAAGGAGAAGTGTAAGGTAAATTGACCTAAGCCATGTCGACTCCAGCAACGTTATTCAAGTAGCTGGAGTTGCATAACTTAGGTAGACTTACCCACATAGTGTAGATAAGACCTCAGTCAGGCTCCATTCTCCCAGATAACCTTACCTAATACTCCATGAAACAGAAATCTTACAGGATTTAGCTCCTTTCAAAACAGGGAAGTGCAAATTGATTTCAAAACATTTTTACTATATTTATCCATCACTATTTAAAACTAGTTTTATTTCACGTATATCAGGCACAAGTACAAGTTGTTGTATTTTGGAATGAAAACTAATAGGAATGTAGTTAGGGGATTAAACCCTTCTATATCATTATAGATATTTTATTACTGTTCATGTTAAATATAAATGGAGCTCTCTCATTATACTGAAAACAAATTGTACAGCATTAAGCACAGTCTCTTCTATAATACTGAATTTTTTTATTTGAAAATTAGGTACCACCAAAATACTACTGACTTTGTAGACAATTCTTCAAAGTTTGACAAGTTCTGTTTTTGTATTTATTTATTTATAAAGGATAAAGAACAGCATGACACAACAGATTTTCCTGGGAATGAATCCAAGAAAGATGATGAAAAGTTTCTAGCCAATCAGGCGTACTCCTTCAGCATGTAGCATTATTCATCTAATTTTTCATTAACTCCTTTTATCTAACTACTACTAAGGCAAATAGCTGGTGTATGGAAACATTCATTTATGCCAGATCACGTGACAGTCCTAACTCTTCATGTCTGCAACAACAGACTGGAATACAGACTGACCATTACTAAATAATAACAGCTACAACACAACCACACGAAAAAGGGAAGTTGAAACTATGCACTCCCAAATACCACATACTTGCTAAACTCTTCCCTAATGTTGGGTCTCTGTTTGTATATCATAAGCGAATGTTACTCATAAAGGGTCTGAACTCGCCAAGCATATGTGTCCACTTCCACTATTAAAGTGGATTCAGGTGCTTGGCATTGCTATCTTCAGACAGGCTTTCTTTAAATAATTGATAGCTGCAGTCTTATTGCCCCAGTGTTCTATATCTGGATATACTCATGTTGCATTTATAGGGGGTTCGTATAATTCACTAGCCAGCATAACACGTGGTAAGCTTCTCACACTTTCTTTTATTAATGATACCTATTTTCACATTCTTTGATGACAAATTTCCCCCAAATGAGCTTTTTTTTACGCCTTCTGTAACATGATGAGAAATTCATATGTAAACCATAGCTGAACAGCAAACATTGTACTGCTTTCAATAGTGTGGTGCATGGGGGGGGTTGATTACTGGGTATGAAGCAAAGAAAGGCAGACGTCCTAAAAAATAAACATTTACTGGAAAAAAGAGGATCACTTACCCATGAACTAATGTGTTGCGTTTGGACATGTGCATAAGTGTATGTGTGTGAAACTACACAGACTGCTGTGCATGATGATGGGTAGTATAGTACACTTAAGAAAATAAGTAAGGGTTGGTTGGGCTGCTCATACTCATGAGTGGCTCAATGGAGAAATGCCATGAAGAGAAATAATGTATTAATCTGCCATTATGGGTAGCCCTGGGTAGGCAACTTCAGCCCCGCACTCCACTTTGCTCCAACACGAAATTGACATTTCATTCAAGTGACACAGCAAAATGAGACAATTTAACTAGCAATATTTGTAAGCTTTTTTCCCTCACAGGTAAAACCTGTCCTTTTATATTTTCATACGATTTGTTCAGTCTTGCCATATGATATTCACAGTGGCCAACACAGTCTAAATCCTATTTAAATCCCACTATAACCTGTGTGAGATGCTCACTCTCACTCTGGCCCCTTCATGCCCAGTAAAAGGGAAAGAATGGCATAAAGGGGCCCTAAAAGTCCTGGTTCTGGTCAAGGAAGGATTCCTCCAGCATAGCCGCTGCAGAAGACAGCTGTAATGCTGCCTTCCGAGGACTGCCTTACAAGTCTAGCATAGAGAGTCACTCCTGGGGGTTAGAGGAGGAGCAGTGTCCAAACACACAATTCTGTGGAGATTCTAAGCAGTGCTGAGACCCATAGGCCTGTGGAGGCTGCCATAACTTACTAAGTCTCCCTGGGCTGTATAAGGTACCCAGGGAGCCAGTTCAGTACGAAGAGGAACCCAGGATAGGAAGGGGACAAAGATGGCTTGAAGCCATCATAGGTTCCCTCCCCATCTCTTAGAGATGCCTAGACCTTTAGCTGGCCCTCTGCACAGGACTGAATTTCACCCATTCTGCCCATTACATTGGCTAGATACCTATTTATGTTATATATATTTAAACAGTAGAACCAGTCCACCCCTTCCCCCCACACCCAACCCACACACAATTTTCCTAGATGAAATGAAGATTTATAAGATATTTAATAATATACAAATGTGAAAACAGAGGAGAATTTCATATGGTGTAATAGATGAGAAATTTTGAAATCTCAAAAGAGCTAGATGATAGATGCTTTAATGAAAGGTCATAATATTTGATAGTCCTCAAAAAATAACACTAGCTGCTCTGACCAAAACAAGCCAACAAGCAAAAAGTTTGCTTTTATCTGTTGTTTTTTACATTAGTTTGACTTCATCTTAATTAACTCTATTTGGCTAAGTTAATTATTCTAGCTGCTGTTGCTGCTGCTGATCATTCCTACTCTGAAGTCCACCAATTAAATGAAATTATATCACTCATGCAAATCAGGAGGATGAGATGTTGTATTAAACACACAAACCCTAACAACGAGATAATGACACATTTATGACAGATAAAATACGTATTCAGAAACATGAATGTTTAAAGCTAATAAAATGCTTTGTTTCTCAGAAGAAAGGTGCAACATTGATGCAAAACACTATTATTCATTTGTAAATCTTTGTTTCATATCTCAGAATAAAAGGAGCAAAAAATCTTTTTTGAGAAATGATCAGAAGCTGGTGGCAATGGTAGAATGAAATATGGTATTGGTGTTAGACAAGACATCCAGCTCTCTCTCCCTTCATTCAGTGCTGTACTTTGTCAGGCCTAGTTTCTGTTTGCTATGAATGGCTACTAGCCTTTTAGAGTGCTGGTATGTCCAATAAGTTATTTTATGACAAGATAGTCTGGCCTTAAAGCTTCATCCTGCACCTATTTGAAACCAGTGGGAGCTTTGTCATTCAGTTCAATGGATGCAGGATCATTTCCTGAGAGCTTGATTATTAATAGTGGGGCTTGATCCTGGGTGCACTTACGCAACTTTACTCATATGAGCAGTTCCACTGAAGCCCCTATGGCCAAACACGATACCTGAGTGTTTGCGGGATCAAGCCATAGGGCAATAGAAGGGGATCGTCCAAGAACTATAAAACAATTGGTTTGAAGAGTCATGTAAATGGACCCAAATGAAATTCTGGAGACTAGCTTTTTAAATCTGGGACTTTGCCAGGATAAGGGCTGACACCATAATTTTATATCTTAGTGAAATGAGAGTTGTTTACGAGGACAGCATATACATATGTATCTTTTATGTGTTTAAAGATACTGGAAGATTTTTGCACAGTCATATTGTTGACTCTGAAGGTTCAGCTTAGGACAATACAAGTAGAAGAAAATGTAGTCTTGTTTGATTCTTTGAGAATAATGAAAAGACTAAAGGAGACTGAGAACCAGAGTTAGTTTCCTTCATAGTTATGACTTAAGAAACATATTTGAAGTCTTGTATGTAGAAATATTGTAGACCAGGCACTTGAAAAAACATTTTGGAGCACTGATGCTAGTTACAAATTTGGGTCAAATTTGGCAAATGGTTTTTGCTTTTAAAAAAAAAAGTGAAAACAAATTTTTCAAAAACATCCAAATATTTCATTTCAAATTGATATTTTTTAAATGAAATGTCAATTCTAAACATTTTAAAAGGTTCGTTTTGACTGACTCTCAGGTGTTTGAACCTGGCTGTAGCTCTTAAGTGAGACTACCAGTAAAGAGAGCCAATAGAGTTATTGATGGGGGAGGGGGGATTCATGTAGTCCGAAGACTGATAGGCAAGATGATCTTAGCAGATACATTTTGAATGGATGAGGGTGGGGAAGATGAATGCTGAGATAGCCAGAGAATGGTAAGTATCAGGAATCAAGATGGGAGGTGATGAGGGTCTGAACAAGAAGAATGCTGGGGTTTTGGTTGGTGGGGGGGAGTCAGATTTTAGAAGCATTAATAAGAAAGAAACAGGAAAAAAATAAATTTGTGACCTTAAAATGACTAGAGATAGCCCGAGGAGAACTCCCCTGGCACTTACATGGCACTCAGTGCGTTTAGCAGATTAGAGACTCTGGCTTAGTGTCTATTATTGTAAAATCACCTTGGAAACCAGAATTCATGATTTTGTATAATTTTATTTTTCATTTAGAAGTACTTAAAAAAAAAAAAAAAAAAAAAGTGGTCACCCTTTAGCAGGAGCAATTTACATCTTCACAATTTGCTCCTGCATTTTTGAATCTGCAATTAAATTGTGGGCACAAGTCTGAACAGTTGCACATTTAACTACTTATTCATGGGAACAAATCAAATATTTAGACATCCGTATGCTAATAGCTACCCATTCAGTTCATTGCAGGTATAAATCACACAGTTCAAATTTGTGGAGGTAATTTTTTTGGTAGAAGTCACTTGTGCCCACAAATTTATTCTTCAGTTGAGAGTTACTATTTCTAGAAGTAAGGTGTCCAATATAAAGAGAAGATTCAAATACATATGGAATCTATCAGATTTCTTTATCATCTGTGTAACCAATACAGGACTTCAGCCACAATTTGTCAGTCCTAAATTATTTCATAAAGCTAAGCACTGAAAAACTGGAATGATAAAGATATGGTAACATCCTGGTTTGATTCAATTTTAGTAGTGTGTTTACTCTTTTTGTCTTGCTGATCCACTGAGAATGGGACATTCACATCCAGCTGTCAGGAGGCTTATCCATTTTCATCTCACAAACAGTGGTGACAGGTGCATCTTGTCACACTGTGGTGTACATTTCAGGAGTTCATGTCTGTGTTGTTCATCATTTTGATGATGAGTATCGAGCATGGGTGACCATGTCATTGTTGAATACAATCAGTTGCACTTTGAACCTAGGGAGTGGAATTTATTGCTGTTGACACATTTTGCAGTTTGAGGTCATCAGACCGTGGACTTCTGAGATTTCATGCCTGTTTTTTAATTTCTAAATACAGCTGATTTATGCTGCATGAACATGATACCTAGCGTTACATCAAGTATGCTTTTTTTTTTCACTGAATAGATGCAATAGCTAACAGATTAATTCTACAGCTTAAATGATAAAGGTAGCATTCCGTTACAAGGTATTATATTACTGCTAAGTGTAGCATATATTTTACAGAACAATATATGTTTGTATGCAGCATTCATTTTCTCTGCCACTGTGCTAAGTTACTCAGTAAATGCAGTGTTTAGCCTCCCCAGAGTTCTCTGAATATGTATTCTTTGGAATAACATGATTTCCTCAACATCATCTTAAACGAGCTAAATATAGACATCTGACTTTGGGCCCAAACCCACATTGCTTGTGCAATGAAAACCTCCATTAAAGCCAATGAGAGTTTTGTGTGCTCAGGAATGCAGGATCCTTTACATAAACATTGATTTTAAGGAATCCTATTACTAAATCAAAGCATGCCAAATTAAACAGGGAGCAGTGATCCAGACAAGATAAAATAAGAAGCAACCTGAAACCTTGCTCAGAACTTAGACCAACCTTCTCTTGAGGTTTGGAAAGTTTAGTTAACTTAAAACCCAAACCCCAGGTTTAATCATGTGAATTACAAGCCATTTTCCAAGCTGCCTTGTAAAAGAATCTCTTCTGTGTGAAAGGTTCCTATAGCGGTCTCCTTCACCAACCTCTCTAGTCTCTGGAGGCTCTGGGCTGCCCTCTCCTACCACTTCCATTGTCAGATGAGAGAATTCTGGTTAAACAACAGTTTTTAAGAATCATATAGTGGACAAATTGGGGTTAGCAGTCATTTTTAAGATGCACAAAACAAATCTTTTACATCTCCTTTGCAGTCTGTCTACATTCACCATCACTTGTGATTCTAAGAAATTGCATCACCAGTTTTTAATCAAAGACTGATATGGTCACATGCACAAATGAGTAGTAGTTTCCACAGTATGAACAGCCTATTTGTGGAGGCACAACAGTATCTCAGCACAAATTTCACTGATCTTGGAGGTAGTGAACCAGTTCTCAGGTAGTCCCAGTATTGGAAGACTCTGATACCTGCTCATAAATATGGTAGCTTGTCTAAAAGTTTCAGCTTGAACAGAAAAAGCGTATAGACTTCAGCTTAGAACTGTCTTATTTTCACTCCTCCAAGAATAAACTGTTGAAATGAAATATTATTTCAACACTTTTCTGTCATCTGCTGTTTACTGGAACACTTTGCATGCCACCTCCCAGCTATTCTTGGGAACTTGCTAGTGAGCTAAGGTTACCTGAATATCCAAAGAGAGAGAAAAGGTCTGGTGGATTAGAAAGATCCTGTCAAGAATTTGAGGCTAGACCTTGCATAGTCCCACCCATTCCTTAAAAGACCCATTTTCATTTCCTTTATCAGAACTATTTTATCAGGTCAGCTTCAACAACAGGGTTTTGATACTATGTGGTGCTGAGCACTTCAATTACTTCTTCTCAAGCAATTTTTGTAGAATCAGGCCCAGTGTTTTTTGTACCTTCAAGCAAGAATATCAGATCATAACTGGAAGCATAATGTATCAGCCAAAATTAAGTCCCAAATTCTGGCATTACAGCCCAAAGCAGTGCAGCTGCAAGTAGTCAGACACACAGTAAGACATATCTCGCACAAGAGACATCCTGCTCTCAGAGGGAAGGATGTGGAGCCATTTCAGTGTGACAGAAGGATGCTACTTACCTCTACTGCCTTCTGGAGTGAAGGTCTTTGTGCTGCAGAAGATGGCTGTGTTTGCTGACAGCAGCATATGCATTAGTTAATTTGTAGGGATATTCTTATTTTTGAGTACACCCAAGAAACTGTGGTCAGGGTGCATTTCCTAAGATTGTATCAGAGTTTATTTTCTGCTATGTTTCAGTGCCCTAATTGGACCTGTCTGAATCCTCACCTTCCATACATTGTTCCTTCCCCATTATCTTTTATGCACTTCAGAGGTTTGGGCATAGGCTGGATTTTCTCCAGTCATGAGATAAATTGGAGTACTTGTATATTATATCTAAGCACATACGCTAAAGTACGCACTAATCTGAGTTAATGTAGCACAGTATAGAACTGCATCAGAAACATCTGGAGAGCTACATTAATCAAAATTTAAAGTAATTGTCCTCTAATGTAATAATGACAATACCTAACTCTTATATCGTGATTTTCATCCTTAGATCTCAAAGTACAAAGGAGGTCAGTATCACTCATCCACTTTTTAAAGTGGGGAAACTGAGGCACAGAAGTGAAGTAATTTGCCCAAGATCACCCAGCAAGTCAGTGGGAGAGCTGGGAATACAACCCAGGTCTTTTGAATCTCAGTTCAGCGCTTTATCCACTAAGCTATATTGCATCACAGTGTAATTTACTTTCTTCTCTGTTATTTTAAAAAGTGTCTTGAAAAAAAACTGTCTAGACATTTACTATTCACCTGCTTAAATGGGAATGTGCCAGTTTACACCATTTGAGATTTAGCCATACATTTTCAATATTTGCAACGCTATAACATAGATTCATCAGTTCTGGAAATAGCTTTTACTTTAAACTGTCCAACTAAACATACTAGTGCTACCCAATACTTTTGAGCTCATATAAGAAAAAGAAATACAACCACCACTCTTATTTATATTGAACTATGATTAGCTATATCTTTTCCTTCTCTGCCATCTCACATATGTATGTACACACAACACTGACAAACACCTATCCCACACACCCACACCTGATCTGAAATATTTTCCTTCCCCTGATGGAAGCTGTATAATACAGACCTATCCTCTCATATCGGCACAGTATTTTGCTCTTCATTCAATTTCCGATTCACCCACTTTAGGTATTCTGCTCTCCTGCCACATGCACATATATCCAATTTATGCCACAGTTCACACAATAGTACCCCATGTGAATATAATATGCTCCTGTCAATGTCAAGGAGAGATCAGAGTAATAAACAGTGCAACCATCATCTGAATCAGAAAGGAGAAACTTGGTCTTAACAGAGAGAAAAAGAGCATCCAACCTGGCAACAAAAACTTGTGGAAACTGTTGTGCATAAAAGAATCATGAAGCATCATTAGTATTCACTTATTGCCACTAAATCTGTTTGTCATAAACCCAGTTTGGTACAGCAGGTGCATATTGGGTCCAGACCATAATGGGCACCTCACTATTGTGCCTGTCTGGTGGTGGTGGTATGACTCAGTGACAAAAATTGTCAGTAAAATTAAAGATTAGCTTTCTCTGATCTAGCTCATCTCTCTGTCTAAGGGTATGGCTACACTTGAAACGCGGCAGCGCTTTGAAGTGCGAGTGTGGTCGCAGCGCTGCACGTACTCCACATCCTCTACGGGTGTAGCTTGCAGCACTGGGAGCCGCACTCCCAGTGCTGCAGTGCTGTTTACACTGAGGCTTTACAGCGCTGTATCTTGCAGCGCTCGGGGGGGTGTTTTTTTCACACCCCGGAGCACGAAAGTTGCAGCGCTGTAAAGCGCCAATGTAGCCATGGCCAAACTAAACTGCAGTTTCTCATTTCTCCAGCGTTGTTCTGAGAGAGAGCGTATACACAGGCTTGGAAAGGAGGAGGAGGTTTGTCTTGGCAACATTGAACAAACATAAGTGTGCACGTTCAAATACATCCACTGACATATATAATTGAATGCACATGCACTTGTTAGTTTTGAATGATGCCTCTCAACATTTTGCAAATAAATAAATACAGGTCTGGAATCTCAAGGCCTAGCTAGCTGGAAAGAGATGTCCTTTTTTGTTTTTAATCTGTTTTAATTTTGGCCCAAGAGTCTCAAAGTCCCAAATCTTTTATAAATCTTAATTTCAAGGGGGTTCTGCATGAATGCTATATAATTATATTAATGTGTGCATGCGCACGCGTGCACACACACACGCGCGCACACACACTTGATGGTCGTTGATGAGCCTGACTGAGAAGTACTTTTCAGATGTACAAATCCCTGGGGTTTTTTTCTTTCTGGCATAGCTCAGTGGTATCATTCTCTTTTGAGAACATAAATGTGAGGTAAAATGTTGAGGTTAAGAAAAAAGCCCCCAACAAACAATGGAGAACTATATTTATATAGTATGGGATCATAAAAATGCTACTTTTAGATACCACTTAATTTAATTTTTTTCCTTTCCCAGTGGAATACCACATCTGGTGTGAGAGAGATAAGCTCATAGTTACACCCATAGAAGGGGGAAATTTGTTATGACCACTGAATAAACGTATCATATACATACAGTAACTTACTCCAGTGAAAGGTTTTATATATGCGTTTGGGTTAAAATAACAAGACTAAATGGATTTGGAATGTATGTCAGAGGATCTAGTTCTGTAGATACAGATCCTCTTCTCTGAAAAATAGTTGAGAAAAAAGCTTAAGGTAATAGTACATAGTTATAAATAACAATAATAATAAAATTCTGCTCAGCTTGAGTGAATAAAAAAACCACTTCATTGGAGAACCATAAAATAATCCTTTAAAACTTGACAGTATCACAACATATCAAAGAGAAATTTGCTAATGTCTTCTCCATTTAGAGAGGCGTGTAAGAAAATGTACTTGCCAAATCGACATTTTATTCTTTCTTGTGTAACTATAATTAGATTATCCTACCCAAGAGTTTAAAAGTCTTAGATTTCTTTTTATAATCACTATCTCTCAGCTACAGATTTTGGCTTTAGAAAATGAACTGTATGTTGTAAAATTATCCGCATATGCACTGAGTTACCCTGAGAATGAATTCACTCTTTGAATGCACTAGTTTTGTGAAATTCCTCTGTTCTTACTTACCTATCTTCATACTTTCAATTTTATACTGGTAGCCGTTACCAAAGTATCAAGACATCTTCTCTTTTGCTGTTGATTTTATATGAAAGTCCCTAGTGAACTTCATGAAGTCTTTTTCACGTCTCCCTTGCTGGGCTAAAAACACTGCTCGATGAGTAGGGTTTTGGTCTTGATTTGTTTACATGTTTGTTAATTTACATTTTTTGGGTAACTTTTTTGGTGGGTGGGGTTGGTTAGAATTTATGGCTAGAGGGGCATTTCTTTGCTGTGAGTATCATTCTTATGGTGGAAAAGCCTTCCAGTATCTCTCCAGTGATGCAGTGTTACATCATTCACTGCTGACATTCTTATGGCTTTTTTACTTATAATTCTATTAAAAGTCAATTACCATTTAACTACATACTGTACAATTTCAGTCAAAGTTTATGAGAAACCTGGAGGGTGGAAGATTATTCATATTGCAAAAGTATGGAAGTGAACTTCCTTTCCAGTAGTAGTTGAACAAATCATACGTGTTCTTCCAGTATATTGCTATTCTTACTGTGCAATAGAGTCCCACTGTGTATCAAGAGTCTCGTGTAGAGTTTATGTAACTTTGTAACCTTCTAAAGTCATTTAAAGTTATTTTTAGTTACTTATGTGCCCTCTTGTTATCGTTTCCCTACAAATATCCATACCTCTAGAATAGATTTTCTATCTGAACAAAAACAAACCAAAAAACCCCCCACACCTGTAATACAGGACTAGATGGAAAATTTTATGCGCAGGATCACACACAAGAAAAGTAAACCAACGTGAAGGATACGTAGTACTGTCCTGTCCGTGTTGCAAAAAATGTGCTGGTAGTGGAACAACATTGATGATGGGACTGAAAGGTAATGGAATCATAGCAAGAGCTATTGATGAGCACGGTTAAAATATTAATTGGTAGTCTTCTCAGAGTCTGTGTGCTTGTGTTTAGCATGTTGTAAGGATACTTGTTGTCATGGTTGCCCTGTGTTAGAAATACTGAGGTTTCAGTCACAATGATGATGGCACACACTAATTATCATACTTTTGTACATAGATAATTACTCCAGGGACTGGAACCATGAATTCTAGGGTTTTTGTTCCATTAAGGCAAAAGAGAAGCTCCCTTACACTAGGTCAGAGCCTGAACATAAACACAGTGTTTTAAACAAAGAAAACAAAAATGCTCTTGCATACAATAGGTTCAATGCCCAGTTGATATGTTGAGTTTGCACTCGGCACACCAGAGAAAAGGGGAAACTGAACTGTAGCCACCACACTCCTCCCTTGATTTTTGGGTTGGCCAAGTCCCAGAAAGCCCGCAGCATAATTTAGTGCAGCTGCAGGGCTGTTCTAAGTTCCATTGCTGCAGACAGTAGTTGTGACAGGGGCAACCCACAGCTGCTCCTTTAGGGCAGATTTCCACTTACTTTAGGTTGAGGATTAAGGGGAATATGTCAAATTCACTGTTACTTGGTTTAATGTTTATTATGTTTTTAATTAATATTAAAGGGACAATATGAAAGGTATATGAAATATTATGGATTAATAAAAATAAATGAGAGCAAAATAGCAGCATCAGATAGATCACTTAATGTCAAACTGATAATTTTACAGAAGTTGACAGAATTATCTGATGATAATCTGCTTAATTAGCTCATCCTAATTAAGGAAACAGAAGTGGGCCTGAACTGTGCAGTTTGGGTAGTAACTACCTCAAAATTCGAAGTCTTCAGAAAATATTCCAGTTAAGATCCACTTCTGAGAGAGAGGCCCAAATGATGAAGTGGGGATGTAAACTAGTCATTAGTTAGTGAGATGAGAATCAGGACCAGAGACTGCTGAAGAAAATGGAGAAGACTTAGTAAATTCTCTCAAAGTGAATGCCTGTTTGCCATGATGAAATTACTATATGAAAAGACATCGTCTTTCTTCCAATTTGTGAGAAAAAGAAAAGGAAATTAAAATATTGCCCTTGGTTTTATTATTTGTATTATCATAGGCACAGGAGCCCTAGCCATAGCCCAGCTCACCATTGTGGTAGGTGTTTTACAACATGGAATGAAAAGACAGACTGACAGTCTAAGTTGAAAGCAGCCAAAGTTTATCTAGTAACATTTTTCTACAGATTGTATCCTTGTCCTTAATGTAAGCTTATTTTTTCCATGAATACAAAATAGCGAACAGCAGAATATAAAAATATACATTCCGTTAAATGAGTCACATTTTCTTCCAAATATGTCATTTGCCAATTGAATCTTCCGTTTTAATTAAAGGGCAGAAAAGACAGAAAGGGCTGGTCTTAAACTAGTCTTTGTTTAAAATAACGTATGCTACCAAGTCATTGTCCAATATAATGATAGATTGACTTACCAGAAGCCAAATTCTATCCTGAGATCTGGATACGTACATTTCCTGTTGACCTAAGTTCATCAGAATAGGTTTCACTGCAACAGAGCCATGCTGTATGGCTCCAGGACAGCCAAGTACATTAAACAAGTCCCAGTGAAGTCTGAATGGATTTGCTGTCCCTTGCAGTGACTTCAGTGGCATTTATGCACTGAAGTTAAGCATGTCTTTTAAGTGTCTAACTGAATCATGGCCTAGATGTAGGTAAATGTAAAAATCAGTGGGCATTATGGTTTTGATCCAAATAAAGAAGTTTCATAAGGTGGCATGTTCCCTGGTATTCTGTTTGTTTGAGGGAAGAAGATTCCTTTTTAATTTAGTCTTTCAGCCTATGTGGCATTTTACCTTGCAGTGGTCTCTTCATCCACTCTTTTAACCCATGTTGTGAGATTTACACCAAGATGGAGAGCTAAACTCTGCTCTTTGTTTCTCTGGTGCTGTTCCAGGTTTACACTTGTGTAACTGAGAGCAGACAGTAGTGTGTATTGTCCAATAAACTCAATTCATAAATCCTTTGGCGTTTATTCAGTCTCTTGGAGCCTGATTCTGCAATCCTTGTGGCGTGCAAAACTTACACACGTAAGAATAGATTCTTAGTTTGTTACCCAGAATTCTGAAAGTTGACATGCTTTAGTTTGTGGTTAACAAGTACTTTTATTTCTTTATCTTTTGCTTTACTATTAAAAATAATAAAATGTCCTTGGTATAAGTTTTTCAGTTTCTTTTATACAAGACAGTAAAGTGCTCTCTTTCAATTCAGTTTTTAGCTGAAACCTATTACAGCCAGCTATTCCTACTGTTGTGATTTATACTTCCTAGGAAGAGAAACTATAAAAAGCTTTTTTCAAATTTTATTAACATGTAATAGAGACCAGTGCTAAGAGTTAAAGCAGGGGCATTGTAGTATAAATCTGTTTTAATTCTGTCAGAAAAGACTGTTTCAGTGCCACCTCTAGAGTCTCCTAACTAAACGATACTGTTTTAAATCCTCTTTGCTCTGACATGGTCTTCAATATAAGGAACTCAGTGGGAGAACAGGAACTCTTGGTATGTACAGCCCTGAAATTTGCAAAAATTCAAATCCATATCCAAGCCATGCTGCTCAGGCTTGTCTCTAGTGAAAACTGATCTCCTTAACTCCCTTAGAGAGAATGAAGGATGCCGTCGATCCACAGCTACGAGATGAACAGGCAGGTTTCCGGCTGAACAGATCATGCACGGACCAGATAGCAACGCTTCGCATCATAGTCGAGCAGTCTGTGGAGTGGAACTCCTCGTTGTACATCAACTTTGTTGACTATGAGAAAGCGTTCGATAGCGTGGATCGAGAGACCCTCTGGAAGCTCCTTCGGCACTACGGCATTCCAGCAAAGGTGGTCAACCTGATCAAGAACTCATATGATGGTATACACTGTAGAGTGATCCATGGAGGGCAGCTCACTAACAGCTTCCAGGTGCGAACTGGAGTCAGACAAGGATGCTTGTTGTCACCACTTCTCTTTCTCCTCGTCATCGATTGGATTATGAAGACATCCACTTACGAGCGTAGGAACGGAATCCAGTGGACGTTGTGGACCCAGCTTGATGACCTGGACTTTGCTGACGATCTTGCACTCCTTTCGCACAGTAAAGAGCAGATGCAAGAGAAGACCAACACTGTGGCAGCCACGTCATCACAGGTTGGCCTCAACATTCACAAGGACAAGACCAAGATCCTTAGGATTAATTCCATCAGCAACGACCCAGTCACACTGAATGGAAGCCCCTTGGAAGAAGTGCAGTCCTTCACCTACCTAGGTAGCATCATCGACCAGCAGGGTGGCACAGACGCAGACATCAAAGTAAGGATTGGTAAGGCAAGAGCAGCCTTCTTACAGCTCAAGAACATCTGGAGCTCCAGAGAGCTGTCTTTGGCAATAAAAATTCGACTGTTCAACTCCAATGTGAAATCAGTCCTACTGTATGGAGCTGAAACCTGGAGGACAACCAAAACAACCACCAGGAAGATCCAGACCTTCATTAATAGCTGCCTCAGAAGGATTCTCCAGATCCGCTGGCCAGACACCATCAGTAACATCCACCTCTTGGAGAGGACCCGTCAACTCCCAGCAGAGGAAGAAATCAGAAGGAGAAGGTGGGGTTGGATAGGACATACACTACGCAAGCAGCCAACTAACATCACCAGACAGGCACTGCGGTGGAACCCCCAAGGCAAGCGGAAAAGAGGCCGTCCAAGAAACACCTGGCGACGCGACCTTCAGGCTGATAGCAAAAAAATGGGCTATACCTGGAACCAGCTAGAGCGAATGGCCCAGGATAGAGGACTCTGGAGATCTGTGGTTGGCGGCCCATACCCCGATTGGGGTGACGGGCATGAGTGAGTGAATTAACTCCCTTAAGGATCTCAATCAAAGTGTTTGCCTAAGGCAATAGTTATTTCCCTCCTCGGATGTGAGAAATCACCAACTATCGCCCAGCTATCGCCCAGTATCACTGCTCTTCACAACTTGAAAGTTGAGTGTCTTACTGGCCCATCTATCCCCTATCTTTGAGATCATCCTGCCAAAACAACAGGTTAGTTTCAAACTGAGATGAAGATGCTGTGGCCGGGTTCTCATCATCACCAGTCACATGCTGGCTGTCTTCCAGAGGAAATGAAAAACTGGAATGGCATTGACAGGAATGTCTGCAGCTTACACCACAGTGTGGCGATAGAGGCTATTGCTCAGGACAACAAAGGGTGATCAAAAGCTGTAGCACCATGCAGCTCCACAATGTTGAGCAACTGTCGATAAGTGCATCCTTTTAATGCATGTACCCCCAATAATAGTCTGCCTCAAGGATCTGTGCTGGCTTTTCCGCTATTCAACATCTACATAAATGACTTACCTGATACAATTTCAAGTAAATTAATTTGTGCTTACAACCTTGCTCTTGTGGCAAAAGGCAAAGAGCTCATGACTATCAGTGACTTCCTTTCCTCCAGTCTTAATATAATGGTGGAATACTTTCATTACTGGAAGCTTCACCCTAATGCTTCCAAGATCTTGCTAACAGCCTTTCACCCAACGACAGAGTTGATAAGAAACCACTTCTAAAGTCCGCTTGTCTGCAATGAGCACTATCCAAAGTACTTGGGTGTTACCTGAAACAGAAGCCTGACTCTTAAAGTTCATCTGGAAAGACACGAGAAAAGGCAAAAGCAAAGACGAGTCTTGTCCAAAAACTTGTGAGCATAATAAGGAGTACTGAAGTGCACGCACTTCAAACAGCAACTCTAGCACTGGTACAGTGGATTGCTGAATATTGTGTCCCAGTTTGGGCAGGCAGCTCATATACCAAATCTTGGACGTTCAGCTCAATGCCATGATACGAATTAGAATTTGGAATATTAAAATCAAGACTTTTTGAGTGCTTATCTTCTCTAGAAATTATACCCTCCCACCCAAATCCAGATAGAGTGAGAGAGAGACACACACACACACAGAGAGCTCATGAGTACAACTCAACAACTGCCAATTGAACTCACCAATTCATGAGGTCTTCCAAAACCTTCAGATGCATCTGAAATCTCTCAAGCCTTTTTAGGATCAGGTTAAAGCTCTTAAATGCTTTTGGTGTGAACCTCCCAGCCCAGGCTGAGTCAGGCTAGTGGGGCTTGAACAAGTGCTCTAAATATATTTGTATGGACAGTTGAAGTTGCAGCTTAGGTTCGGAGGCCTGGGTGCAGGGGCAGGGGAGAGGAGAGGGTTTTTGAGCCTAAGCTCCAGCCTGAGTCTCAGCTTCAAAGCGTTGTCTATATAGTTTATTTTTAGAGCACTAGCGTGAGCCCCACTAGGCTGAGTCTGGGGCTGGGTGGCTTGCTTGAAAGTGCTGCATAGACGTTCCAAGGCATTTTCGTTCAATCCTGAGAAACACTAGAAAGAATTCTGGGATAATGCTAATGTTCCAAACAAATACCTCATTGCCAACCCTACAAAAGAACTGCCAGGCTTTAACCTACCTTGGAAACAATAGTCCTCATTGAATCATTTCAGAACATCACCTGGCAGATGCTGCCATCTCCTGCATCTCTGGATGATAAGTGAATGTGAGTGTGGACAACAGTAGCAAACTAGGGACCATGTTGATTTGTGTTAGCGGCATCACAGGCTTATGCCAAGCCATTTCCAAAGCTATGCAGTGGCTCACTAATCTGGACTGGTTATTTTCAATGTTGTTGAGGTTAATCATCTCTCTTGCTATTTGAAAGAAGATAAACCTTAACTTCAGTGGTATTTAAGCACCTGCATAGAATAAAACAGAAGTATCTTGCTGAATTGGGTGCTCGGGGCCAACTTGGCCAGGGCTTCTAAGGCATTACATTTAAAGGCATTCCCACGTTTCCAGAGAATACAGGAAATGTGCTAACCCAGTACTATCCATTCGGATGGTGCTCTCACAGGGGTCTGCATTTGTGTCTGACCATTGAACAGGGGAGAGAGAGACTCTCCACCAGTGCAAGGGTCAGATCTAATCCACCCCTTACTCTATCTGTTATTGACAATGCAAGTCTCATTGTCCTGTGTGTCTCCTTTTCCCCTCCTATTGTCTTCTATTATTATGCTATCTAATTTAGACTGTAAATTCCTCAGAGCATGGCTCTTGTCTTCATTCGAGCCTATAAATCACCATGCACACTAACGGTGTATAAAAATAAGGGCAAACAATAATAGGCTTAGTTTTACAAACATCTCCTCACTATTATGATAAATGTGACGTTAAGTAAAATAATTCTATAGTTTGCTTTCCAGTATTGTTTTTGTGTTCCCTCTGAGCATGAAGTACTTAATACCTATAAAGTCCATCAAATGCAGAGGATATATTCCTTTTAGTACCTAGGGCTGGTAGAACAGTTTGAATAGAAATTTATAGCAACTGTTTCAGTTAATGTAAATCCAAACTGTATAAGCAGTTTGTATAATATACATACATATATATATAAAAAATTAAAATCAGAGGAAGAGGTGTTTTAATTCCCAGGGAAATAGTGAGGTCTAATTGATACCACATGCTTTTTACTGTTTTCCACGTGGCAGAATCATGATATTCAGTAGATCATTGAATTGTGCTGAGGCATTGTGCAAGATCAGAGAGCAAGGTTAGATGTGATGAAGAGCATGTATCAGGTTTTTGGAAAAAGAGATTTTATCTAGAAACTGAATTTCCTGGGGTTTTATCTACACTAGATACTCTCCATAACCTTACAAATGAATTCAAAGAAAACAGGACTATGTATCACTAAATATGATTGCAGGACTATCATTTTGAAGATCATATCAATTGCTTTTAGATCCAAGATTTTTTGAGCTAGTTCATAAATTTGAATCCATGCAGACAACACAGTTATCAATTCCAGCAGTATAACCAATATAGACAGTGTCTTTCTCACTATGCATAGGCCTCCACCGAAGTCTTCTGTTCACTTCCTTGTTCGTCTTTCATGAACATCTACTTTATAAAATCACCCTTAAGAATATTTTTTTAAAAAATCCTTAGCATAGGAAAGGCTCCTTCTCACTTTTTGTATAAAGCTGCACCAGAGTCAGAAATTGAAACCATTTATCATGTTCTGACACTTCTGTGATCTTGTTTTGCATCCCAGTTTCTGCTGTTTAAGATACCTGGGTGAAAGGTAAACGTGCTCATTAGAATATTTGTGTCTCACACACTGAAACAATCATGTGAACATCCAATAGGTAGAATCTCAACAGGGAAGTGATACCCTCACATCTCTGGGCTGAACAGAATTTAGTTCCAAGTATTATTGTTTTATTCGTTTGATCAAAATCCTTTCAGATGGAATATTAACAGAGGCCACTTATCTTTAAAGATTCCATCATATTTCTTACAAGAAGAGGATTATTAACTTATTCTTTTCTTGGTGAAATTCCAGCATAGGCAGTTACATTCTTCCACCTGCAGTTTCAGTTGGATGAGTTACTGAGCTCCTCTTTTGTTCCTGGCCCAAGTGATTTGTAGATTGGCACCTACAAAATACAACTGAAGTCCAATTAAAAATTCAGGCCTCAGAATTTCAAATAAAAAGAAACAAATTAACGTTTAAATAAAATCAAGCATTTTAAGATTTTTCCATTTACTATGACTGATTATTTATACAGTGGTACCAGTGATTTGGATATAAAAGACATGGCTCTTACTCCAAAAAGTCTGGCCATAGAGAGCCATCTAAGGCTGGGGTTCTCAACCTCTTTCTTTCTGAGGTCCCACCTGTGCCACAATAACTGTTTTTCTGTATATAAAAAACAGGACCAGCATCGGGAGGTAGCAAGCAGGGCAATTGCTGGGGGCCCCATGCCACAGCCCCCCCTGCCGCATGTGCTTCAGCCCTAGGTAGCAGGGCTCTGGGCTTCAGGTCTATGCGGTGGGGCTTTAACATTCTAAGTCTAATGCTGACCCTGCTTGGTGGCCCCCTTGAAACCTGCTCATGGCCCCCCAGGGGGCCCCAGATCCCTGGTTGAGAGCCAGTGATCTAAGGCATGACAAGACATATGAAGAAATGATATCAGACAATAGAGATAAGGATGGATTATCATAAGGTTATACCACTTATAAAATCATGACGTTTTGCACGTTTTTGCATTCTTATCATCCTGACTCCTTTCTTTTTATCTAACAAACTCTCTAAAATACCATAACCAATTTCAAAAAATAATTTTCAGTGCCTCAATATTGGGCACTTTTGGTTCTCTCTTAGGAGATTAATATCAGTTTTCAGAAGTGTAAGTGGCATTTTTGCATCAGACAGGACTTATAAAGAGAAGCAGGAAGCAAAAGCTGATTTTTATCTCACAATAGCTCTCAGGCAGGAAACTTAATTTTCTGCCTTCTGGAAAGGTTTCAGTTTTAAAGGTGTTTGAATGAATGCTATGGTATTACCCTCTAAATTGATGGTTTTAAAGGAAATAATAAATTTATGGCAAGGAATATAGCATAATCCAATATCTTGTCCTTTTGTTATAGGGAAAATGAGCCTTATCCTGGGGATTGAATGATCTTGTAAAGAGTCTTCTTCGTAGTTATGTTAATGACTTCTCATAGTCAGATTAATTTGTAAAAAGAATAGAAAAGGCAACTGGGACTCAGGATGGGATTCTTTACTACTTTCTGCGCATCAATGGGATACAGACATGGCAACAGGGCTTTTTATGGTCCTCTCCACTTTTGTCTCTTAAATTGAGGACACCTGACAAATCCAAGGATAATTTTTCATGGATTATAAATAGGTGGTTGTAAAAAGGTTCAAGTTGTATCAGATAATAAAAGGTTTGGATGTTTATCTAAACATCTTAGTTCTTACAAGGTATCCAGCCCAATTTTGTAGAGCAGGTTTTTCCCAGATACATTGTAGTTCTGGTCAGGATAGGAAGCTAAAGTGCAGAGAAAAATGAAAAGGAAAAATAATTGAGGGGGTGGGAGGGAGGATCAGTATTTTTTCCCCCCCAAACCCTTTGAAAAGTGTATTTCAGGTTTAGGTGATGGTTCTTGTTTTGCCCAAGCAAGGTCACTTTTTTCTAAAAATAAAATAAATAAAAACAACCTAATAAAGTGAAGATAATTTTCCCTAAAGTTCACAGGTCCTCAAGAAACATACATGTTACAGAAACAATGAATAAGCTGCAGGTAAAGCTGCAGAAGTCACAGAATCTGGGATTTTTCTATTACTTTTCCAGAATGGGTCTACTATTGGACATTGCCCCAACACTAGGAAATGCAATCAGGTTTCTTTACCGTAATGTATGTAGCTATGCAACTGGTGTTATTTTGTTTTATTTTGTTGTTTTCCCTAAAGAAAGTCATTCAGGCTGCAAGTATATGGTAGCTCTTTGTATATAGAAAAACATCACAGTTGGATAGGGGTGAAGTGCAAGATATGTTTCGTGATTTAATTTTCCAGACTTGAGAATTGGGCTATATATTGTGATCAGCCAACCTGATCAGTGACCTGCTGTTTCCCAGTCAGAGAAATGTCAGGCACTTGACCATGGTGGCATTGCCTTTGGAGCAGTGTAAAATATTTGCAATGTATCTTGAATCTACTCAGACTTAGCCTGGATGCTTTGTTTGAAATGTTATGCACACGTGAGCAGAGGATATTTGCACAGCTGCAAATTTGCAACCATCTCTCTCCCCACCCTCAAAACCAAAGACCCAGGAGGTGGCCATTTGACCTTCAGAGTAAAAGATAGGAGGGCAGGCACAGGCCACCGGCTAACCCTTGATAACATCTAAGAATGGTCCCAGGATTCATTGGAAGGAAAGAGGTGAATGCAGGGTACAAAAGGGACCCCACTTTTTCATGGGGAAATGAGTTTACCACCTGTGAATTCTGCCTTTTGCTTCTGTAAAAAGTTCAAGGCAAGAACAAAAAATACTTTGTGAAGCAGGAAAAAATCATGCTTGTGAATTATTTTCTGATCAGAAGTAGAGAGATTCATCCTGCTTCCCATTTGTCTTCTGCCCAAAGTAACATCCATTGTCAGGGCCTGCAGACATCCACAGACCATGTTTGAGGATTGGATACGGATACAAATTTTGTATCTGTGCAGGACTCTATCCATTGTATTAAAAAAAAAAGTTTTAAAAAATGGATGTTATATACCACATTTTCAAAGATGCCTCCAACTTTGCCTCAATTTTTCATGTGGAAATCAAGCAAGTCTATGTTTAATTATCTCATGTGTACACATGAGAATATTTATGGATGGGTGAAATTGGTCACTACTTTAGAAAACCCTTGATAATTTGCCTCCATAAATTTGAAGATTACTAAGGATGCAAGTTTCTTGGTCATCACTTTTTTCCTCATAGAGCTAACTTGTTCTGTTTTACTTCACACTCCCTCCTCCTCCTCCCCCCCCCCCATTTAATTTTTGTTTACGTATTATACTTCTCTCAGTCTGGCTAAAGAGGTGTGGATGTTCTCAAGGAGTGGGAAAGCTTCAGTTTGTCTCAGTGCAATGAGGATGATGTTCTTTTGCTAGGAAATTGTTACAGGAAGAGAGGATCTTACAGGAATCTGAAGTATTTAAACCATTTAAGTCCAATTTCCTGTTGTGAGCTCAGCAGCTTACAGTCAGTTTTGATCTAAATGTGTCCTGCCTTCATTTTCAGTATGAATTTGGATGCATACTAAATACAATTTCAGCCTCTATAAATTTAGAGAACTTAAATTTCTGTGAAAAGTTCCTCGTATAAGCAAACTCCAAAAGTTGGTTGGACAATGTAACCAGTCATTACAAATGATGACTACAATGGTGAAATAGCTTTTCCAGTGGAAAATAAATTAATAAATTTTGCTGGCATAGCCGTTTTTCTCAAGATAAACATGGGTATCTTTAGAATTTTGACATGTGTACTGACATAGGACATTATGGATGCTGTAAAATCCCCCTGGAGGAAGCTTGTAGAGCCAACACATCAGGGTTTTCCTTTGATGCTGTGTTCTGTAAAGCCCTTTGTATATACTTCCCAGCTCTACACATGTAAGATTTGGCTTCTGAAGCAAAATAGATCGATCCTGGTACAGAGATCTTGGCATGTGGCTTGAGACTTGGTGATGCATATTATTTCCTTGTGCACAGTCACTCCAGGTTTCCTACCTTACCTACTGTGGATATTTCCTTGAGAGTTTCATTTTGAGGCATAGGTTAGTGGTCCAGACATGTGACATAGAAGAACAATCACAATTGTATAATATTTCTTCTTCAAGTATATTCAAAACACTCAATAGAACTGCCTATCGTAGACACTTTCAAACCACTAAGATGCTCTTTATTGCTGCAAGTTGGTACATGCCCATGTGGCAGGGTTGGGGGAAAACCCCATCCAGTGTGAGGTGAGTGCACCCCACACAGCCTCCTAAACCAGAGTCAATATACTCACCCTTCTTAGCAGGGTAATGAGATCTAATGGCAAAAGTCAATGTACTCATCCCTGAGAACTGGGCAGTGTGGCCCAATCACCAAAGTCAATAGGGTCACCCCTCTTAGGGGCAGTAAGGCCTAGCAGCTACATTTGGTAAATTCACCCCAGGGAGACAGGGCAGTAAGACCTAGCAGCCAGAGTCCATAGATTTGTCCCCTTCGCAAGGCCATAAGGCCTGGCAGCCACAATCGTTAAATGCACCCTTGTCGGCAGGGCAGTAAAACCTAGCAGCCAGCATCAGTCAGGATGGGGGCAACCACACACAGGAAAGGGGTTGGTGGCCCCAGTAGGGGGTCTTGGCCATTCCTCTCCACTGGACCCCAGCCCAGGGCACTGGTGGTGGCAGAGACATGTGCCACTGAGTCAGGGGAGGGGAGGGGAATGATTCCAACTCAAACATGCTCACTCAAAATTCCAGCTCCCTAACCAGGCCCCTATCAAATTTCCCCTGGGCTGCTTCCAACCATAGTTCCTGCTGTCACAGTCTGGGCATCTCTGTTACCTCCAGACTCTCCGATCTGTGTCATCCCCAGTGACTCCAGATGCAGCAAAGTAGGTATCTTGGCATCTGCTTGTGTTATGACATCTCTGGCCCCCACAGCCTCAGGCTTCAGCTGAGCCTTGGCTGGAGCCAGCAGATTACATCCTTCCTCCCTGGCTGTCAGCCCCAACTGAGCTGAGCTGCTCCCTTTTATACCAGTGCACCTGGAACATATCCAATAAAGTGAAGGGGTGGTTTCCTCAGCCAACAACCTAAGGTTAACCCTTCCTCATCCAGCACAGGTGAGTGTGCCCAGTCAGAGTCCCTCTACGAACACATCCTGCAGAGTGTATTCCCACATATACTACATACACAGAGCTCATCTGGGAATGTTTATGAAAAACACAAAATTCAGATTGCTTTAAGAACGTAAGATCTATCATACTGCATCAGGCCATAGTCCATCTCGCCTGATAGCCTGGTACAGGCCACTACTGTTGGAAACAGCTTCAGGAGGAGAGTACAGAACATGGCAGTGATCCACCCATTTTCCACTCCTGGCAGTCAGGTTTAGGGTTGCCCCCGAGCATGGGGTTGCATCCCTGACCATCTTGACTAATAAATACTGATGGACCCATCTGCCATGAACTTACCCAGTTTTACTTTTGGCCATCACGACATTCCATTCCAAAAAGTTCACATTATGTGAAAAAAGTACTTGTTTGTATTAAACCATGTGCCTGATTGTATTAAACCGGCAGCCACTGGGTGACTCCTTTTGTATTGTGTGAAAGTATAGCACTTCTCTATTCAGTTTTTCCACACCATTCAAGATTTTATAGTCCTCTATCATATCACTCCTTTGTTATCTCTTATCCATGTTGAACAACCCCAGTCTTTTTATGGAAGCCATTTAATTTCCCTCTATCATTTTTGTAGCCCTTCTCTAAACCTTTTCCAGCTTCCTATGTCAGTTTTGAGATGGGTGACCAGAACAGGACACAGTATTCAAGTTATGGATGCAGTATGGATTTATATAGTGGCATTATGATGATTTCTGTCACATTTCTATCCTGTTTCTAATAGTTCCTAACATGTGTTAGCCTTTTTGGCTACTAGTGTGCATTGAACAAAAGTTTTTAGAGAACTAGCCGCAGTCACTCCAAGATCTTTCTTGGTTGGTAACACCTAATTTAGGACCTATCTTTGTACATGTATAGTTGGGATTATTTTTTCAAATGTGCATTACTTTACACTTATCAGCGCTGAATTTCATATGCCATTTTATTGCCTTCTCACACAGTTTTGTGAGAGCCCATTTACTCCTCTCAGTTAAATCCAAAGCAGACTATCTTGAGTCATTTTGTGTCACCTGAAAATTTTACCACTTCACCCCCTTTTCCAGATCATTAATGAATATGTAGAACAGCACAGATCATACTACATATCCTTGAGTGACCCCACTGTTCACCTCTCTCCATGTATATAAGAATGGCCATACTGGGTCAGACCAAAGGTCCATCTAGCCCAGTATCCTGTCTTCTGACAGTGGCTAATGCCATAAAAGATCTTTCCTCTTATCCCATGGCTATTTAGTTTCCTTAAGCACCTTTGATGAGGTACCTTGTCAAAGCTTCCTGAAAATCCAAGTACACTATATGAATTAGATCACCCTTATCTCCATATGCTTTGTTGATTCCCTCAAATAATTCTAACTGGTGACGCATGACTTCTATTTGCAAAAGTCAAGTTGACTTTTCCTCAACAAATAATGTTTGTTTGTGTCTGATAATTCTGTTCTTCCCTATAGTTTCTACTAATTTGCCTGTTACTGAAGTTAGGATCACTGGTTGGTAATTGCCATGACCTTCTCTGGAGCCCTTTTAAAAAATCAGTGTTACATTAGCTACCTTCCAGTCATTTGGTACATAGGCTGATTTCAGCGATAGTTTACATACCACACTTAGTAATTCTGCAGTTTCATATTTGAGTTTGTTCAGAACTCTTGGGTGAATACTGTCTGGTCCTGCTGATTTATTACTGTTTAATTGATCAGTTTGATTGAATTTGATCAATTTGATTTGATTCAGATCTGTCACCGAAAAGAATAGCTCTGATGTGGGTATCTCCCCAACATCCTCTGCAGTGAAGACCAATGCAAATAATTCATTAGCTTCTTTGCAATGCCCTTCTCTTTCTTGAGTGCTCCTTTAACACGTTTGTTGTCTAGTAGCCACATTGCCTATTGGTCAAGCTTCCTGCTTCTGATGTGTTTAAAAATATTTTTAGTTAGTGTTTGCATCTTTAGCAAGTTGCTCTTCAAATTCTTTCTTGGTCTACCTTATTATATTTTTACATTTTACTTGCCAGAGTTTGTGCTCCTTCGGATTTTCTTCATTAGGATTTGACTTCCAAATGTTAAAGGTAGTCCTTTTGCCTCTAATGGCCTCCATTTTTCTGCTATTTAGCAATGGTGGCATTCCTTCGGTGGTCCTACTGTCTTTATTATTATTTGGAGTATACATTTAGTCTGTGCCTCTGTTTTTTTTTATGTAGTCTTCATACTGCTTATGGGCATTTTACCCTTGTCACCGCTCCTCCTCTTAATTTCTGTCTAACTAGTGTGCTCATTCTTGTATAGTTCCCCTTTTTCAAGTTAAACATTACTGTATTGGGTTTTGTTTCCCCACCCCTTGGATGCTACATTTATTTGCATTATGGTCACTATTACTGAGTGGTTCAGCTATAGTTACCTGTTGGACCAGATTCTGTGCTCCACTTAGGACTAACTCAAGAGTTGCCTTTTCCTCTTGCGGGTTCCAGGACTAGCTGCTCAAAGAGCAGTCATTTATGGTGTCTAGAATTTTTATCTCTGCATATGACCTGAGGTGACATTTACCTAATTCCATATGAGGATCAATGAAATGGTCAGTTATGTTTTCTGATTTGATTTTTTTTTTTAGCTTCCTTAATATTTCACAATCACTGTTACCATCCTAGTCAGGGGGCTAGTAGTATATTCCTACCTCCTACTCTTATTGTTCAAGCATGGAATTTCTTTCCATAGAGATTCTATGGTACAGTTTAATTCATTTAAGATTTTCTCGTTATTTGACTCTATGCTCTTTTAACATATAGTGCATTCCCCCGCTAGTAGGACCGACTCTGTCATTCCTATATATTTTGTACTCTGGTATTACCTTGTCCCATTTCTTCAACATAGTCTACAAACTGGCTGGAAAGCCTGGAATTAATCACTTTAAGGATAAAAAAAATGCAATGGTCATTCCTCCACAGATTTGTGTTGCCAATTCAATCACCGTTCAGTAGTTAAATTAGGAGTATTTTTCAATAGATATTTGAGTTGTGTGACTTTTACTTGCATTCACAGAAATGATTTTTGTGAAATTTTACAGAATTGCATAGATATTATGAAAATATATACATGACTGTGCATGGTCGCCATACGTAATTACTTTTTTCTCCAATTTTTTTTCTCAGCCTACAATAACCCTTGATTCTCAACAAGGTAAACTCCATTGTAATTATCTCCCTTTTTACTTCCCACTGTACTATTAGTCTGTTCAGACCCATCTGTTGTCATCACCATAAATCCTCTAGTCCCTGTAAAATGGAATTATCTCAGGGTCACAGGCCTAGATCCATAAAAATATTTAGCTCCCTAAATGCTGGAATTAGGTGCCTAAATCCCAGACTTAGGGGCCATGATCCACAAAACCCCCCCTATTAGCTGCCGTCTAACCCTGAAGGTGGCTGAATTCACTTAATGGCTAAATTTTTGCTGCAAAAGCCCCAGGACAGCCTAAGTTTCTGCCTCTGGGCATGTGCCCTTTAGGCTCAGGTCTAAGTCTCAGTGCCATTCTAAAAGCAGGAGAAGATAGGTGTTGACCTACCTAGCTCAGCCACAGGAACCAATCCTGGTAGGGATGCTCAGAGAATGCCCAACTCCACTCAAAATAGGGGAGGTCGTAGTCTTCCTTATGAATAAACTGTAGCCCAGTACTGTGGGTATGCTTCTGGGACATGGGAGCCCCCAGTTCATTTTCCCCCACTGCCTGAGGAGGAGGGATTTGAACCAGGTTCACCACCTTTCAGGTGAGTATCCTAACCACTGAACTATGGGATATTAGGATGTGAGTCACTCTTCATCTCTCTTGTAGAAGGCATTCCACTTCATATTAAATATTACTTGGGCCCAAAATTCTATAGGCCAGTGGTTAGTGCACTCACCTGAGAGGTGGGAGACCCTTGTTCAAATCATTCCTCTTCATCAGGAGGGTAGGGGAGGGAGGTGAACCCAGGGCTCCCACAACCTGGGTGAGTACCTAACCACTGGCCTATAAATTGTAAGGGAGGCTTCCATTTCCTCTGTCCACTCCTGGCTATTTTGTGTGGAGTTCATAGGCACTACCTTTTTCTCTCAATAAATAGCCTAGGTGCTCAAGACATCTGACTCTTGGAGTGAGGTTCCTAGCTTTGTATTACAAGTAGAGTTAAGTGCCTCCCTGCAACACTTAAGTGTTTAATTCTCTGAGAGGGGTGGAGCACAGCTCTGTGAGACCACAATTGTCTGCGAGGTTGGACACAATCCTCTCATCATCTCCCACTGTCTAGCTTATATATGCCAATATCATTGCTGTTCAGAGTTTCAACTGTCTGGCTTTTCATAACTGTGAAGCAGTTCTCCCTTCTTCACTGTTACAGGTTTGGCAACTTGGTGGGTTGCCTGATCACCTTCTAACTAGATGCTGACACATTACGGGATAGTTATGTTAAAAAAAAAAAATTAAAATTCAGTGGTGATGATTTTCTTCAATTTTTTTTTTTTTTTGCCAGAACTTTTTTATAGGCTCAGCACTAAGGAAAGGAAAACCCCTCCCTTTCTTATATTTGTGCTAATAAACCTGTTGCTATAAGTAATACCGTTAGATTTTTTATTTTTTTTTAATTTTTTATCACTCTTTGTTGAACTGACATTTAGATGAATATCTGTGAAAGACAGATAGAAGTGCTGCTTTCAAAACTATCATCTGAATGAAAACAATTGAATGTAAAGTCCATATAGTCGGCATAAATAAGAAATGTAGGCTACAATTTAAAAATTTAAAAAAACTACTACTATCATCACTGACCAGGGCTAGATAGTTTTGTGTAATATCTGTAAAACCTTTAAATAACACATAACTGTTCTACAAAAGTAGATGGACTTCTTCAACATTGGTACTATCCCAGAGAATATGAAAACAGCTCTGATTACACTAATCCCAGAATAGGATAAAACAGGAAACCAACACAGAGGTTTCCAGCCAATTGCTTTCCTAGATGTAAATTGGAAAAGGTTAGCAACAAATCTTGGCTGCAGGCCTAAATGGCCATTTTTTCACAATTATACAGGAAGGTTGAGTGGGGTTTTATAAATGGAAGGTTAGGAGCTGACTATGCTCAAGGAATAATACAGTTAATGCTTGAAACCTAATAATCAAAACACTGTGCCATTGCTGTATCATAGGCTGCCAGAAAGCCATGTGATGGAGTCGAATGGCCATACAGTATCTTCTAGCTATAATCAAGAAATTTGGGTTTGGGCCTAACAGAAAAAAAAAGATGAAGAGACTGTATTGTATAGCATACATTGATATAACTGGCTACATATCCTATCCCTTTGAGCTAAAACTGTGCAAGATAAGGATGTCCACTATTTCCCCTCCTTTTTAATATTTCCTTAGTCACTCAGTGTCTATTTACAGTATACACATATTAGGCTTTGGTGTTGCGGATACAGCACTATGTATATACTTAACGTGTTTAAGCAATTCTCTGAGCAATCAAAATGACTAGAATTAAAACTACATCTACTAGAACCAATCACTGAATTCAGAAAATTACAGGAAACATGAATAACAGTGGAAAATCTAGTTTGCTGGACTTTAACAATCCTTAGGTGTACATCAGTAACACTTTCCATTTATGTATGTAAGCAAAATACTTACAGGATTTGAATTTTCAAAATAATATATATTTAAAAAGAAAAAATGGCAATGACTCCTTTATTTTGTAGACTACAGATTTATAAAAATGAACGTCGGTCCAAATGTTTTGAGGCTCATATCCCTAGGAAGAACTTGTCAAAACTTTTCCAAAAGTATCATTCATTTTATCTGTGATAACAGGTATGAATTCCAGACAAAATTTTAATAATCTCAGATGTGGACTGTACATTTGGGACCACAATGCTACCCCATGGAATGGGACTGTTCATGTCCATCAGCGTGACTAAGGGAATTATATTCTGGCTCTTACTATTTATTCTTCTTCTTCCTTCATTTAGTGAAATGGTTTTCAGTAATACAAGATGATTACAGAGCATATATTTGTGGGCAAATATAAAATAAAACTTCAGATCACTTCATACTTTTATATACTTAACCCACTCTAGTTAATAAAAGGTAAAAGCTTACACTGGTATATTCTAAATCAATATCTAATTCATACATATATTATTCTTTTAAAACTCTACTGTGGAATAAACCAACACTTGAAATTAAGGTGAGAGGGGAGACAGTCTAATAATTGTTGATCATTTCTATATTCTACTTTTTATATAAATCTACTGATCAGCAATAAACCAGAGAGTAGATTTCACCTATTTTATGTAACAAACATCGATATTTACATCTCCCATTCTACGCTCAACTTCCATTCTGAACAACTACAGAACCTTTTAAATAAACATTTAAATATGATCTGAACTGACTGATAACTACTGTTGTCACCTGAAGAATTACTGCATAAATTGTCTTCTCTACAAAATTTGGCAGGATACATTTATATTATAAATATAATATTGTATCTGCTGTCTATAAAACAATTCCCATTAAGTCAAGAGAATTTTATTAGTTGCTTCTGTGAGAGCAGAGTTAGGCCAACACTGAGCCCTGTTGAAAATCCCATCCTAAACAGAGGGAAAGAACCGCAGGCCGCCATAACCACATGAAGAAATATCAGAAACATGTAATCAGTCTGACATCTAGATTTTTTTTTTCCGAATAATACCCTGATCTAGCAATGAATGCTGCACAAGCAGATCTCTGCTCTTACATAGAGATCCATAGGATTGGTGCCTAGATTTCTAAACAGACGTTTATGGATTCCAAAAAAAAATCTGCATGAGCAATTCCATCAGAAAATAAATGAGGCCAAAAGAACTTATTACAGCAACATGTCCAAAATTTTGTTTGTATGAAACTAATAATTCTATGTTTTTTAAATCTTTTGATTCCTCCTTACCTCTTTCTACAACACTACAAAGTCACTGAGGAAAAAAAGAAATGTTGTTATTGTTCATCCTCCAGATACAGAACTGTATCCATTTTAAGTAATGATGGTAAGTGATTAACAGTTTTTGAACTGTGAAAAATGTGCTGCACAAATAAGAAAGACACAGTTATTAGTCCGAACTGTTTGTTTAAAATTTAGTTATAAGACATGACTCAATTAGAAGAAGTGAAAATTCCTCCCGGGTTACAAATATGAGGTTAGTCAATAGACCTGTTTGAAAAATTGTTTTTATTATGAAACACTTCGAGTTTTCATGAAAACACTACAAATAAAAAAAATTCATCTAAAAGATAAAAAGTTTTCATAGAAAGCAAAGCTTTTATACAAAAAATGGTTCATCAAAAACTCTACTTGCTGTCAAAAGATTTTAAACAGAAATTTTTCTAGCAACTATATTAGGCCATTACTTCAGTATATCATACATCTCTTGCTGTTACCATGATATGCGCACACATGCGCATGCTTTCCAACCGTTTAAATTTGGGAAGTGGATTTTTTTTTTTATGGTGGATAGAGAATTATTTGCGCTCTGGTAACAGAAGCGAGGGAAGCTATGTGAGTGCAATACAGGGGAGGAAGAGAGATTGTGAGGAGAGCCGTTAGGTGAGAAAAGACATGGGGAAAAGAAGACATGGGATGGAGAGAGAATGTAAGAATCAGGTGGAGGAAGGTGATGTACAGCAGGCAGGTGGACTCAAGTCATTATCTGGTGTCTGGATTCACGGATATCTGGTGCTGTATTGAATTTATACAATATGGGCTTTGAAGACTGGGCAGGAAAGTCCATGTCTGTGAAGTTGCTCCTGCTGTCCTGTGGCCATCCACTGAGCACCTGGTTTGTTATTACTGCAATTAACACAGCTAGACTATTTCACCTAGCAAAGTGGGGCAGAATCAACTGTTACACAGTGGTAATAGGTGGTGATAATCTATTACCAGCCTCATGGATTTCCCTGAAGATATTATGGGAAATGAAGTTTTCACTGAAGGATCCATGCTGCTAATACAAAAAGTGAATAAAAAGAGTATGTGGCTCAGCTGGAAGGGGAAGTCTGCTTCTGATTAGAGGAGGAATACTGTGTGCTCTGCATGGAGGTTCCAGTGGCAAACATCATTTTACATCAATTCATGTAGCTTCCCTTTCATTTTACCCTTGTTGACTCTTTAACAGTTTACTCTGTTTCCTGACCGCTGGATATATTTAGTGTCCGTAGTTAGGTGAAAAGCTCTGATACCCTAAAACATAGGTGTGACTGCGTGCAAGCTATCTGTTGAGGAGTTTCTGTGCTTTTCCAGCACCTGGTAAAAGAATGTGACAGCAGTGTCCATATGGAATTTATTTTTGTTCATCCTTCAGGATGCAGGATTACCTTCTTTATCTTGAGATTACAGGTCTATTTCCTGCAACATATTCTTTGCTCAGAGCTAGGTTCTGAGACGTCAGCACGAACATGAGCATCAAAACAAATCAAGCTTCAAGTCTCTTTTCACTATAAAGGACCTTGATTATATTGCCGCTCCTGTTTGAGACAATTAAATTGTAAACAACCATGGATATAGCAAAAGTTCCTAAAGCTGGTGGGTTTAGATGATGGTGCTACTACAATACAGGTAATAAAATAAGAAAAAGAAGAAATACAGAGTTTAGTGTCTCACTGAAATTGCGTTTTAAATAGAATGGTTTCTCTAAAACATCAGCTCTTCTTTAATGAAAAACTCTTTTCCATCTAGTCTTTGTTTGAAAACATTTATTATATAGACATATACATTAAAACACAAAAATTAGCCAAATGTCAAATAGCATAAGACTATAGAATATATTGTCAGTGCATAAATCTAAACCAGTCTGCAAAATGGCCAGTATTGCAGTACTTGAAATGTAGTGTGCATATTGTCACATTTGAAATACATGTGCAATAACATGTATCAAAACCATATTTTTTCCATATGGGAAAATTAAAATGAAAAATAATAATTGCAAAAACAAAGATAAATTTTAAAAGTTAGATACTACCCCATAAAATAATCCCCAGGCAACCATAAATGATATGGTCTCTTCACTCACCTAAGAAACCACTGCTGCATCTGTGGTCAGGGAAAGAGGGAGTTATATTGATCAAATAAACCACAATACTTAATACTGTTTAGTTTATACCATCAATGTGAGCACAGATAACGTGAGCTGGAAACATTAATTCTTCTGTAAATCAGAGGATAATTATATCCATTGTCAAATGTTTTCTAATCACTCACACATATGACTGATGATGGGAAAGGCCACATCTGATGTCTGGAGACATCTGGTAGATTCAGATCCAACTGCACATATTTTCTTCCTATCTATGAACATCTCTCATACCCAGTGACTGCTGATTGCACCAGACAAGAGCCCTTTCCACCCATATGTACTCTGACTTGTACTGCAGCTGAAGCTTATAAAATAAATATCAGCTGCAACAGTAACAAAACAGAAGTTAAAAAGTTGTAATGAAAGTGTGTCTGGCATTTCTGTCCAGCTTTGAAAGTATAAAGAGCTTCAGCTTTAGCATGCTAATATTTATTGGAAAGAGTCGTAAAACAAGGTCTATACCATATATAATTAATTCATCCTTAGAGCCAATAAAACATATCCTGGATAACTGCCAGCTCTGGAGAAAAACATTTTAAAATGTGATAACTAAACATCACACAAAAAGTTGTTTTATTTAAAGTTAAAAATCCAAGTTCCTGTCTTTCCTATATCTACAGCTTTTAAGAACCTTTTCTTATATCCTCTGTAAAGTGCCAGTAAAGTCTGTAAAGTGCTTATCTTTTACATAGTAAATTTCTTTTTCATATTGTTGCACAGGTATTAGTAATGTATCTTCCAACATTTTTGGTAGGTAGATGAGGATTGTTATCACCAATTTAAAATAAGAAAATGCATTTATTTATGTCTGAATATTGGTGACATCAGAATAGAATTTTTGGAAATCACCATAATCTATTGCTAACTTTGAGCACTCAGCAGCTGACTTTCCAGTGATCTGCACACACCATTCATCTATCTCCTTACTCATCATCCACTACTAAAATGACCCTCCACCATTCCTCCTTAAGGTTATTTCTCTATGTCATGTACATAGTACAAATAAGCTGCTGTCAAGTTCTGACATCAGTCTGCTTCTCTCCAACAGTATTTCTAATGTAGACATTTGCCTTTCCTCCCCCATCCAGTAGATATGCAAGTGTCTTTGTCAGCATCACCTTTCAAAAGCTTCAGTTCTCTTCTTGTCAGCAGCATCAGCTTCCCAGCTTCCAAAAATCACTGTGCTATAGATTAGGCTTTTCACCATTCACTAAATTGGGCTTTTGCACATTTTGAAATCTCACTGTTCTTCCACATTTTCTTAAGGGAGGCCTTAGCTGAGCGAGTCATCGCTAGTCGTCTTCTGATTTCTTTGGAACATCCTTCTTGGTTGGAAATATATATATGGTCCCAAATAATAAAATTACTACTGCATTTACAGTTTGTCCATTAATTGTGATGTCTGCTTATACCTTGTTTTTGTTATTCATGTCAGTGTACATACATTTTGTTTTTGTTGCATTCAGGAATAGTCCATATTCCTCACTAATTGTTTTTATGGACCCCAACATTTTCTGCATTGCCTCAATAGTTGTAGCATCGTGTTCTCAGCATATCTGAAGCTGGTTAAGAGGAGTCCATCAATGGAAATCCCAGCTCCCTCCAGTTTGTCAAAACCTTCCAAGGTTTGTCTCATAATAAAGGGTTATATGTTAAAAAGGATTGGGGACAAAATACAGCCTTGTCTCGCATCCTGTCCAGTCAAAAACCACTTACTGTCACCTACAGCTGTTTCCATAGTAATATGTTGGTGGAGGAAGAGACGTGCAATGAGTTCAATGAGATGCTTTGGAATTCCCATGTCTGCCAGTATCCTCCGAGGGTGTCAAACACTTTTGAGTAGTCAATGAAGCACATGATCAATGGGTAAAAGTACTCTTTGCTTTTTTCAGTGATGTGATAGATATTCATAGTTTGGTATCAGAGGGGTAGCCATGTTAGTCTGGATCTGTAAAAGCAGCAAAGAATCCTGTGGCACCTTATAGACTAACAGACATTTTGGAGCATGAGCTTTCGTGGGTGAATACCTACTTCGTCAGATGCATATAGTGGAAATTTCCAGGGGCAGGTGTATATATGCAAGCAAGAAGCAAGCTTTCACCCACGAAAGCTCATGCTCCAAAACGTCTGTTAGTCTATAAGGTGCCACAGAATTCCATTCATAGTTTGGTTACGTGTGTCTCGCCCCACTGTGAAACAAGGTTGTGGTGGTAGTTTGGCTTCTGTCCTTCATTTCATGCAATCTTGGATTATTTAGAATGGAACTTTACTAATGTGCAATATCAGGGAGACTGTATGATAGTTACTACACTGTTATGTCTCCCGCCTTCAGAAAGGGCAGAAAAATTCCCTTTATCCAGTTCTGCAGCCAATTTCTCATCATGTTTACTTCATTACAAATTTTCCACATAAGATCAGCGCCGTATTTGCAACTTGCTTTTAACAATTTTGTAGACATGTTATCGACCCTTGCTGTTTTCCCACACTTCATTTTCATAACAGCACATACCACTTTCCCTCCCAGGACTGATGGCTCCAGCTCTGTACTCCCTTCTCTGTCATTCTGTACTATGAGTGGCTCTGGTGATTCATAGAGAGTGGCAGCATAATCTCTCCACCTGCGTTTAATATCACCCTCGGTGAGGACTCTGTCATGATCTTTTATTATGTTTGATCATGGGGAAAACCTTTGCGGTAAGAAATCTGACCATTGTGAACACACCTGTTGTATTATTATTTTCTTTATTATTCTGATGTCCATACATTTTGCCCTTATATTTGTTGTTGTCTTTTCTAGTTTGCCTTTGAATGTGTCTGTTAGTTCTTTATATTCTCTCCTTTGTTCCTCCATCTCCAAGCCATTCTCTTTCACTCTGTGTACTTTTTCCACCTGCTAAACCACCTTCTCAGGTAACCATGGTGTGGTCTGACATTTTGGAATGTGCACTTTGGCAGTTTCAGACATAATAGTTTCCATTTTATTTCAAAGTTCATCACCATTTTACACATGGGGAAATTGAGGCAGAGAAGTTTGGTACCTTGCCAAAGATCTCACAGGAATACAGTGTCATAGCATGAATTAGATTCTTGGCTGCAGGCTGAGACCCATATTTTTTGAATATTGTAATGTCTTCAGTGATATGCAACATTTCATAGAGGTATTACTCAGAAAGATCATTATCACTATTATAAGTATAAAGATGAAATTTGTGCTGGCTACTGATTCCTGTTCCATATACATACCCTTTATTATGACTGAGCAATCTCTCCTTGGTTGACAAAAATTGTCCTATATTCTCATTAGTGGGTTCACAAAGCCAGGTCCTCAGCTGAGGTGAATCAATATAAGTCCATTGAACTCAATGCATATATGTCAATTTACAATGTCTGAATATCTGGCCTGAAAACTTTTTCCATCTCAGAAGTGTATTCTTTATTAACAGTAATACTATTGAACAGTATTGGCCCTTCCATAGCTAAAGGTGAAGCTAGGCTGAACTTTGAATCAGATTTTTGTCCTTCTTTCCCCAATTGAATGCCTCCCAAAAGAGACTCAGTAATAAGATGAAATTTCACATGCCATATCTCATCCCAAAGAAGTCTTTTTACTGGGAGTGTTGGAAAACATCAGAGGAGCAGTTTTAAAGCCATTGACAAAAATATTCAAACTTGAGTGTCTAAAACCAGGCTTCTTAACTGATATTTACTTCACTGAAAGCTGGTAGGTATTTAGCACTTTTGGAAATGGTCAGCATTGTAAGAAGAGGATTGAAAGGTTGTTTGGTTTCACTATAAATGTATTTCTGACCTCCCCTGATGTTGTATTTGGCAACAGATTTTCTTTCTATAATGAAATACAACTACAGAAAGAAGAAGCTGGGAAGAAATTTGAGGAAAACTGATTTTGTTGTATGTGGATTTGCATCAAAAATGTTTAATTACAGTGGGACAAACAATGTAAATTATAAGAATGTTTTAATGAATTCATTCAACCACATGTTTGCGTATTACAAACATTTGAATGAATGCTTTTTAATCCATTGAAAGAGTTAATGATAAGCAAATTTCAAAGTTGCACCATGTAAGCAAGCCAAATTTTGATACTCAGACATATATTTACTCTGGAAGTGTTTTTTGTACCTCATCCAATCAAGCAATGGAAGTAATACCATGTGAATTATCTGACCAATCAGAAGTAAGAAATACAGATTGGGTTTCAAATATTTGAGATCCATCATATAATAAAAGATTTTAAAAAGATATTTGTTAAGTAAATTTGAATTACAAATACATGCGAGGGTCCCTAGATTGATATACTTTGAGCAGAAAAATAGGCTAAATTAAGCAAATACATTATTCATTTTGGATTATTCATTCACCTTGAGTTAAAAAATAAATAGTCCTTGAAAATTCAAACTTTTTTTTTCCAGTTCGTAAATTACTCAATATACTCATATTACACAAAGCTGCTTTTTCAGCTGGATCACAACATGATAGCATTTGCAGATCAGTGCTGATGTTTCATTAATGATCTCCATAACAAGAAGATCATTGTTTCTTTTGCATAAACACTGGCTGAGTTACTGTTGCATCCAAACTTCACTTCATGCTTTTTTGATGGCCCAGCATCACAGAGAATGTCATGCTCCTTGGCAGTAAGTGGACTTAAACCATGTGCATGTGCAGACTATTTGGCAGGGGGTCTGGTGATGTTTTTTTTAAAAACAAAAACAAAAACAACACCTAGTTTAAAAAGCCGTTCAGGAAAGGGAGAAACTTAGATACCTATGTATAAATCAGAAAAGTGTTTGGCCTGATAAGTATAAAAATGAAACTGCAACTGCCAAACTGCTATCAATTTTTCAAATAGTTATAATTCTCTTCAAGTGAGGGAGGTTGGCCTTGAAGTTAAGGCACTTGACTTGCACTCAGGAGATGTGGGTTCAATTCCTAGCTATGTCTCAAACATCCTGTGAGATCTTGACCCAGTCATTTAATTTCTCTGTGCCTCAATTCTTCAGCTGTAAAATGGAGATGATAATACTTCCTTTGTCAGTTTGATCAACTTAGATAGTAAGATACCATCCCTGCCCCAGAGAGCTTACAATGTGTGTGAACAGTGACTAGCACAATGGGGTCCCGCTCTTGGCTGGGGCCTAATATACTACCACAATACAACTGTCAATAATCTGGAATGAATACTGTACAGTATACACAATAGGGTAAACTTTTCAACAGCAACTAAATTACTTATGTTCCTAAGTCCTATTGAAAGTTAATGGGCTTAGGCTCCTAAGTCACCCAAGAAATCATAGCTTTTTATTAGAATCGTGAATCATAAAACAGCAATCTCTCTTTTTAGATTTATGAATTCATACATGTACATGATTCATGAATCTGATAGAGAAATGGCTAACAATTTATATAACCTGTGAACACCATTCTGAATTGGATCTTAAATAATATTACAGAACAATGAAAAAGAGAGCCCTCCAATACTCCCCATCCCCGTGGATATCTTTAAAAAGGCTACATTTGCCAACGCATGACATGCTTCAGATTTACCACAGTTATTTCCTAACAAAATATCTGCAATAAGTGAATATGGGGTTTTTGACAGCTTTGTAAATATTTTTCATAAAATTATTAACTATTTTTTTCAATATACACTCCGGTTAGTCCCTTTCCCATTGATATCACAAATTTGAGGAGGCTGCCAAAGTTAGTTAATTTTTTTCAAAGGCACTTAACTGATTTAGGAGCCTAGGTCCCATAACATTTAGAAAATCTTTTGGAAATGGGAATAAGGCTCTAAATCACTTCATTTAAAAACTATTACCCTCTATCTCCTTTTTAATACCAATGTATGAGCTCTAAGCACAAAAATTAAACGTGCAATCTAGAGAAATATTGTCCAGCCATAAAATACAGTAAGAAAAGTTACATAGCAGCTGGCAAGTAGAGGCAAAATATATGCTATTACACTCCACCCAAAACCTTTTCCCCTCAGCTATCCCCGAAGCCCTTTCAAATTGATCGTTTTTCCAGCATGCCTCAGATCTATTGCACACCAAGAAGGTGATTGAACCTCAAAGCAAATGCTTTATCCCACTGCCCCTTCTCTTTTATAATGTGAGGCAAGAGGGTCAAGCATAAGTGCCTCTTCTGATCTCAAATGTTGTATTATGGCATGGAGGCCTGTCAAAAAGCCAAGTCACAGGCCACTGAAAGCTTTATTAATCAAAACCAGCACCTTATCCTCCATCCAGAGACTAGCAGGCAGCTAGCACAGACCATTGTTGTCATACACTCCCATTCAGATACACTAATTAAAAATGGGTTGTTGTATTCTGAGTTTTATCTACAGTGTGATAAAACAGCTGCGGCTGGCCCACATGAGCTGACTCGTGCTCTTGGGGCTCGGGCCATGGGGCTATAAATTTGTAATGTAGATGTTCAGGCCTGGGCTGGAGCCTGGGCCCCTCACAGGGATCCAGAGCAATTTTACAGCCCTGCAACCTGAGCCCTGCAAGCCTGAGTCAGCTGACGCAGCAGCAGCAGGTGTTTTATTGAAGTGTAGGTTAGGGTTACCAACTGTCTAATTGCACAAACCCAAACACCCCTGTCCCCCCTCATTTCCTCAAGGCCACATCCCTGCCTTGTCCTTTCTCTGAGACCCTGCCACCTGCTCACTCAGCCCCGCCGCCTTCGCTCGCTTTCCCTCACCCCCGCTCACTTTCACAAGGCTGGGGCAGGGGTTTGGGGTGCAGGCTCTGGGATAAGAGGGTGGGGCCAAGGGGTTTGGAGTGTGGGAGGGAGCTCTGGGTTGAGCCTGGGGCAGGGGGGTTGGGGTGTAGGAGGGGGCTCTGGGTGTGGAACGGGTCTCAGGGCTGGGGCAGGGAGCTGGAGTGCAGGAGGGGACTCAGGGTGTGGGCTCTGGGAGGGAGTTTGGGTGCAGGAGGGGCTCAGGTCTAGGGCAGGGGGTTGGGATGTGGCAGAGTGTTTGGAGTTGGGTGTGGAAGGGAGCTCAGGGCTGGGGTTTGGGTGTGCGATGGGGTTCAGGGTGCAGGTTCCAGAAGGTTGTTGCTTACCTCGGGTGGCTCCCAGAAGTGGCGGCATGTCTGGCAGTGGCTCCTAGGCTCATGGGTGGTCAAGTGGCTCTGCACGCTGCCCCTGCCTGCAAGCACTGCCCCCACAGCTCCCATTGGCCACAGTTCCCCATTCCCAGCCAATGGGAGCTGCGGAGTCAGTGCTCGGGGCGGGGGTAGGGTGCAGAGACACCCCCGCCCCTGACCATGCCTCTTCCTAGGAGCTGCTGCCAGACATGCCGTTGCTTCCAGGAGTGGCACGAAGCCAGGGCACGTAGGGAGACTGTCTTACCCCCGCTGCACCACTGCACTTTTAGTGGCCTAAAATCTCCCAGATTGGCTTCAGTAGCCTCTGGGAGATCGAGCCCAATTCCAGGAGGCTTCCAGCCAAACCCTCAGAGGCCCCAGTTCAACCAAGCACTTACTTAAGCATGTGCTTAAGTGCTTTCTTGAATTAGGATGCTTTCTTGAATGGATTGAAGATGTCAGTCAATATACAGCACACTGTATTGTAAAGAACTAATGAATCTGACAATAAGCTGCTCACTGCATATATGTATGCAGTTTTGAGAACAATATAAAAAACGTGCTTTCAAAACTCTGATTGATAGTACTGACAGATTAGTTAAATAGTTAATCACATCCATCATATAATAAGTATTTAATCAGCAATTTAATCTACTACTTCTGTGACATAACTAACAAGACTTTGAAATGTGGTCTATCAAAGCCATCGGGAAATGCCACTTTTCAGACCATTCAAACCCTATTGAATGATGGTGAAACAGACTCATGAGTGAAGTGTGTTGTTTTTTTTTGTCCATGTGATAAATGCATGTTGGGGGGGGAGGGTAAATTCCCTTTTATGGACACCCAGCCAGCCAGTTAGCTATAAAATCCCTCTTAGTAGCTGTTCTCTACTTTCTTTACCTGTAAAGGGTTAACAAGTCTCCCTGCGATGCATAGGTAAAAGGAAGGGAGTAGACACTTGACCAAAAGAGCCAATGGGAAGGCTAGAACTTTTTAAAATTGGGGGAAAAACCGTCCCCTTTGTCTGTCTGTCTGTTCTCTGGAGAGAGGGAACAGAGCAGAGATGGTGTAAAAAGCTTTGAGCCAGGTATGAAAAATCATCAGATCATATCTAGAAGCTACTCATTTGAAACCTCAAATATGTAAGTAGATCAGGGAATGTCTACGAAGACGCAGTTAGGTTTATCTTTTTTTTTATTTCTTTATGGCTTGTGGACTCTGTGCTAACCCCAGGTGTTTTTGTTTTGCTTGTAACCTTGAAGCTGGACCTCAAGAACTGTTCTTGATGCTTAATCCTTGTATTTGCTCTTTTTAAATCAAGCAATAGCCTGAGTTTCCAGATGTATTTTCTTTCTTTTTGTTCTAAAAAAATTTACCTTTTTTAAGAACAGGATTGGATTTTTGTGTCCTAAGAGATTTGTGCACATGTTGTTTAATTAGCTGGTGGCAACAGCTGATTTTCTTTGTTTTTCTTTCTCAGCTCTTCCTTGGGGGGGAGGGGTGAAAGGGCTTGAGGGTATCCCACAGGAAGACATTCCCAAATGTGTCTTTCTGGGTTTTCAAGGGGGGGGTTGCACTTGGGTAGTGGCAGCATCTACCCATCCAAGGTCAAAGAGAAGCTGTAACCTTGGGAGTTTAATACAAGCCTGGAGTGGCCACTTGTCGTAGCTTCCTACTCAGATTTGAACCTTAGTGTTCATAAAATGAGAAGCTAGCATGAACCCTCTAAGCTTAATTACTAGCTTAGATCTGATATCGCTGCCACCAGCCAAGGATTCCAGGGCTTGGCTCCCTCTGGTCTCCCAAAACCTTCTCTGGGGGACCCCCAGACCTCAGAGCCCTGAGTCTCACACCAAAGGGAAAACAACCTCCTCCCCTGTCTCCTCTCTACCTCATCCCGGCTTCCCCCTCCTGGGTTATCCTGGACGATACTGTACTTAAAACTCCTTGACTTTCAAACAGAGAGGACAATTTCACCTTCCCGCCCTCGCTTCTCTTCTCCCTGAGGCTGCACAGTATTCACCTCCGTAATCATAACATCAAGAGAATTTCCTTCCCTTCGTTCCTTAGCCTACCAGAGAAAACTCAAACAGGTCTTTAAAAGAAAAAAAACACAACAAAACATAGTCTCTGTAATCAGGTTGACAATACAGGGTCAATTGCTTAAAAGAAAAATGAAAATAACACATTATTCAAAAGAAATACAATTTAAACATTCCAGCAACTACACACATGTAAATACAAAAACAATCATAAAAACCTATATTGTCTTATACCTGTACTTACAACGGGGAAACAGAAGATTAGAAGCTTGAAGATAGAAAGATCCCTCTCATAGCTGAGAGACAGACAAAAGACCCCCTCCACCCAAACTCACATTCTACCTCCCGACTTGAAAAATCCGGTTTCCTGATTGGTCCTCTGGTCAGGTGTGTGGTTCCCTTTGTTAACCCTTTACAGGTAAAAGAAACATTAACCCTTAGCTATCTGTTTATGACACCACTATTAATTGTTAGAATCCTTGTGGGCTTCCACCTTCTGCACTCAAAGTGCCAGAGTGGGGAATCAGCCTGACAGTCCATAAGGTGAAAAAACATGTTTACTTCTTCCAGTGCTGTAACAGTTTCTTAGGTCAGCTCTTATCCCAGGAATCAGCAGCAATGCTTGATCACCACAGTAAGAGCTCTGGCAGGTATCTCAGGAGAAAAGCTTCCATAAACACTGTGAATCATATTGGTTCAAGTTGGGAAATCAGCAGGGAAGGCAAGGGTCATTTTGTGCTTTTGTTCTTGTACTTGGAAGGAAAACAGATGAGTGCATCTTTCCAGAATTCTTGGAGGAAGATCTAAACATGGGAGCGAGGGAACAAAAGGGTGAGACCTGAATTTTACAACTGCAAAACTTGGAGGGAAAAGGCAAAGAAGGGACATGGGGAGAGGGAGAAGTTCTTTTGGGGAAGCACAGAGAGGACGCTGTTGTATTTTGAGCACACTATAGGGTTTGTGCAGTGAAGTGCGTGTGAACACAAAATAACTGTGGAGAAACCTTGAAAGAGGAACTGTGCTTGGCCAGCACTCTTGCAATATCCAAAGCCCTCCCTTCTCCCCCCATTTCACTTATGAAACACTTCTGACTTATCTGTAATGACAAGTTCCCTGATCCTCATTTCCCAGCTGCTTGCTTTTCCTCTCGTGCCTTAAAGGCCACTGTCCTTGATCTGTCCAGCTGCAAAGTCCCTGCTTCCTTCAGTCATGTTAGGTGAGTTATGGAAATCTGCCTGAGGCCCCATACGTCTTGCTTTGCAGGGGCCCTGCTGTCCTAAACCTAGGTTTTTGGAATCATTTGCTGCATGCATAATATAACAGCCTTGATGCTGTACTTAATACTAGCAGGATGTACCGAAAAGAAAAAAGAGAGAAACTAAACCCATAGAAACTGTGAAGCAGATATTGCTTATCTCCCTTCCCACAACCACGGCACCATTAGCACACCTACATAGTATTTACAGTCTCTCTGGTGGATGGCAAGCTGTGGTAGGTAATCTTTGCATTGTTGATATATAGTAGTGAAATAACAGCTGCAGATGGTCAGAGTGATTTCACTTGTATAAAGAGGAGATGTCATTCTGCCATGGCGTATCTGCAGTTATACTAGCTCATGGGTTGAGTGAGGCATCAAAAGGGGCAGGGTTATTATTATAAGATCATAGTATTGATGCTATTCTTCCTCATCTTTATTTACTTGTAGCCATTTACACCTGTGCAAAATGGGGACTAAATGCTACCTTTCTGATTTGGTGCATGGCAATGGAGAATTAGCCCCTTGGTTCTAGTCTCAGCTCTGCCATTGACTCACTGCGTGGGCAGGTCAATTATAATTGCAATTCATAGAGGTCCTGAGTACCCACAGGTCCTATTCCAATCAATGTGGGATGTGAGTGCTAAGTATGCCTAAATACCAGGTCACTAGTCACCCTGTGCCTCAATTTTCCCCCTCTGTAAGATGGGAGTAATTATATGTTCTTTTGTGAAGTGCTTGGAGAGTCTCTGAGGAAAAGAGCTGTTTGAGTGCCAAATATGACTATGCACTCTACCCTATTGCATGTTGAATGTTTTCTTCTGACTGTAATTGTGTGTAGATCAGTTACTTTGTCCCACTAACTTCATATGCCAAGTAGTTGCACTACTATGTGACAGAATAACCAGAGCAACCAGCCGTAGGACTCAAAGCATATGTTTCTTTTTATTTATGCTTTTTCCTCACTGCTACTCAAGTCTCCTGTTTTGCTTTGCTCTTCCCTCTCTTGCAGCCGTGCACACCTTTTTGCTGCAGCCAGAAGAGGCTATGAAAGCAAACAGGAAACTGAGGAAAAGCTTATTGTTCATTAGTTTTCTATGCTTGATAATCACAAGCAAGATGGCCTCAGATCTAAATCATGGATGGGGAACGGAGTGGTTATGGCTGCAACTGTTATGGTCACAGGAGGCCTCATTCAGCAGCTCTTTTACTGTAATAATAATATTGCACTGTAGTGAAATACTCTGGCCGGCCTCCAGTAATAATGAAGTCCATTGCTGTGTCCCCAGTGACTCCTGGAAGGAAACTTCCTGCAGAGTGATGGGAACGGCCGCTGCCTACTGGAGAGTGAATTCAGTGACTCTTTACTACATGGAAACACTCTTCATATCTTATGCCTGGGTCTGAGTCACTGATTCTCCTCCTTGCCAGGCAGCGGAAAACTCACTTTCTAGCATTGTGGATAAACAATAAATTATATTTGGGCAGCAGACTATGGTTTTTAATATATATATATAAATGATGCATAGACAAGTTCCTGGCTAGGGAAGAAATTGCATCACTGGAATCTGCTCGCATCCTGAAAACCCTAACTCCACCACCTAAATGGCAAACATAAGATGACATAAGTCACCTGTTTAGGACTGACTAGCAAATAAGTCATGAAGGATTGTAGAGTATTCACAGCAAATAGTTGCTGACCTGTATGTGTATAGGATGTGCTATGTCTGGCTCTAAAGTGGACAAACATTGAGGCTGGAATTTCACTAGCTTGTGGGACTAGAAAACACGCAGGAATTAGCCAGATCGATACTGTTAACTGTTCATAGCTCCTAAAGCTAGACAAAGGGCCAAATTATGACATTCTGAGGCCTTAAACTATGTCAAGTATAAGAGGCACCATACTATAAAAAAATGCATTTATTTTCACAGAAAGGACATTGATTATATAAACATGAAAGATTTATATTTGCATATGTACAAAGGTGAAGTTATAAAAATTGAATAATAATCTTCATGACAGAAATAAATTTTAGACACATTCTTTGAACTAATTGTATATGTAAGTAAAGTAGAAGTAAACAATACAATATACAAAATAAAAAGAAACCAAGAAAAATACAATTTACTAGAAGAGTTTTCAAGAAATTTTTCTTTTCTTGTTCGGGCATCTAAATTGTGGAACTCCTTTCTCAATACGCTATAAGATGGCAATAGAGAATATAGGATGCAGGTAAACCACAAACTTAAAGGTTAACTGTTAGTTTTATTGATATGAATTACACTTAGGTAATAAGCAAACCATGAGAAAATTATATGTGGGTTGTATTTTTCTAATAAATTAATTTTTCTTTTTATATCAGAGGGGTAGACGTGTTAGTTTGGATCTGTAAAAGCAGCAAAGAGTCCTGTGGCACCTTATAGACTAATGGACGTATTGGAGCATGAGTTTTCATGGGTGAATACCAACTTCGTTGGACGCATGTCATCCGACGAAGTGAGTATTCACCCACGAAAGCTCATGCTCCAATACATCTGTTAGTCTATAAGGTGCCACAGGACTCTTTGCTGCTTTCTTTTTATAGAAGGTAATGCTGGATTACCTAATATTGGTACTAAAATTACTAACAAAGTTTGTATTGAAACCATTAAAAAAATTTAATTTAATTTATATATCTATATAACAGATATTATTTTTATTAATGTATATATGCCCAAAACCTGTTATTTTACCAAGATATTTCTGTGAAAGTTAGGGCATGTCTAAATTTACTGGGGATTGATTTTAGTGGGTCTAGTGAAGACCTGCTAAATCGACTGCAGATCAGTCTCCCCATGACTCTGGAACGAGAAGCATAAGGTAAGTTGACGGGAGAGTGTCCCCCGTCAACTCAGCATGATGTAGACACTGCATTAAGTTGACCTAAGCTACGTTGACTCCAGATACATTATTCACGTAGCTGGAGTTGCGTAACTTAGGTCAACTTTCCCCTAAGTGTAGACCAGGCCTGAGTGCTATTTTGTCTATGGGCTGGTTTCCTGTCTTCTGTTGACACATGCAGTGAAGACACCAGGGTAAGTCGACTTAAGCTATATCGACTCCAGCTACATTATTCATGTAGCTAGAATAGCGTAATTTAGGTCGACTTACCTCCATAGTGAAGACAAGCCCTATGTTCTCACAGGAAAACAAGAGAGGATATATAATTTTTTTTACACCATGAATATGGAAAATTATCCTTTTTATATGAATAAATGGAAAAATGTTTGATTAATTTTGTTAGGGAAATGCAAGGTTTATCCAGACTATATATAAAATATATTTACAAATGTTTATTCCAATTTAATTTTAGCTATGAAACAATAAATTTTGGGATATTTCTTTTGCCATACTATAAAAATACAATGTATTATGCATATGTGTGATTTCTAAGTTTATATAAGAATTTTTACATAGCATGCTACTATAATAAAATAGTATTTTGCGTGCGCCAAACCTGCCAAGAAGAAAATCCCAGTCTTTTTTTGAGGCAGACATCTCTCTTTGCATTTGCTTCTCTATCCTCTGTGTCCCGCAGGACCACTAATTAATCTTGAGTAAACACCTTGGACACAGAGTGACAACAAGCTATATGTGCAAAAAAGAAAGAGAATTTACCAGAAAAAAGACTGGTAATTTCTAGAGAGGCATTAAGAAAGTGAGAAAAGCTAGCCTATATTCAAGCAAATATAATGAATATTATAGGCTTTAATAGCCTATGAATCATATATGCACATAGTTTGAAATAACTTGCTCACCAAGTACTCAGAATATTTTGATATATATGTATATCTTCCTTCACTTCTCTCAAAACCCTCTATTTATCCTTTTGTCAGCACTCTGATATTTACTGTGAAGGTTCCCAAAACTGATGGAGGGAAACCAGCACAAATTTATCCTCCTTAAGATCCACTCAACCCAAGTTTATAAGACGATCACCTACAATCATGTGAAGCATGGATAGTGCATGAAGCAGAAAGCGGCATGCATGCTAAAATACACAATTGTATGTATGTACAGATCAAAAGACAAAAGAACACAGTAACACAGGAGTATGAGCTTGGCAGGATTGCTTCACGACACTGCCATCTGTGACCTAATTTTTCCCCATTTTATCAGCAATGAGATTATTTGTGTTTAAAGAAGTTATGAAGACTGGTAAAAGAATTTTACCAGTAGCAGCTGGCCAACAAATCGCTGCCCTAGAGACGGATAGCAGACTTACTCATAGAAATACTAATTTTATAAGTGCAATTATCATTTTTTCCCCTCACCTCTGGCTCCTGCCAGGCAATAGCAAACAATTAGTGAAGGGTAATGGTATTTGTGTAGCCAGATGTGTTTATTTTGTCACATTTTATTGAAAATGTCTTCATTTAGAGAGAATCTTCTTTTTCCTATCTCTCCTTTATTTATCAAATGATTTTGATAAAATTTAAAATGGAGTCAGTTTTTTTTCTTTTTTAGAGGCCTCGCATATTGTGAGGCCCTAAGATGTAGCTTCGTTACCTTATACCTTAACCTGGCTAGAAGGAACCATTGTTATCATCTAGTGACCTCCTGTATTACACAGACCTTGGAATTTCCCAAGATAATGCCTCGAGCATATCTTTTAGTAAAACATCCAATATTGATTTAAAAATAGTCAGTGATGGAGAATCCACCACAACTCTTGGTAAGTTGTTCCAATGGTTAATTAATCTCACTGTTAAAAATGTACACCTTATTTCCAGTCTGAATTTGTCTAGGTTCATCTTCCAGCCATTGGAATATGTTATACTCTTCTCAGCTATATTAAATGTGTTCCCCACAGAGGTACCTACAGACTGTAATCAAATCACTCCTTAACTTCCTCTTTGTTAACCTTTCAGCTAAATAGACTGAGCTCCTTGAATCTATCACTATAAGGCATGTTTTCGAATCCTTTAATCATTCTAGTAGCTCCTCTCTGAACCCCCTCCAATTTATCAACATCTCTTCTGGGCACCAGAACTGTACTCTAACAGTGGTCTACTTCTACTCGAGATTGCCATGTTAATTCATCTCAGGCTCACATTTGCTCTTTTGGCCACGGTGTCACACATGTTGTTCAGCTGATTATCCACCATGACCCCCAAATCTTTCTCAGAGTCACTTCTTCCCAGAATAGAGACATTCTTTGTTCTCAGAGCTACACATTTACGCTCAGCCATATTAAAATGTATAGGTTTGCTGTTGCCTGGTTTACCAAGCCATCTAGAGAGCTCTGAATTGGTGACCTGTCCTCTTCATTATTTACCACTCCACCATTTTATGTGTCATCATCTGCAATTTTATCAGTGATGATGAACTTAGTGCAGTGCTTGTCACTGACACTGTTAGCCTGTAAAGCAGTGTTGGGCAGCAATTGAACAAGGCAGTTATTTGACATTAATGCAGCAAACAAACGAAAGAAAGCTTTCCCAGAGTGCAGTAGTTACAGCTTGCTTCTTAAAGGTCTGCATCAATTACTGTCACTTATTTGTCAGCAGCATCCTGAGATTAATTGGAAAGACCCACATTTCTTCATGTCTTATGTCACACGTGGCTCTGCTTTCCCATCTGTTTTCGTTGGTGCTATAGACCAAAATGTTCCACTTCATGTACCTTGTCAGAGCTATATTAATGTCTCACAACGAGCCCAGGCTAGAACAACACAAAACCCCACAAAGTACCTAAATGTGGTGAAAACAAAGATGTAGAGAGAAGTGGCTGAAAGAATGATTTATTGGACCTGCAAGATGAGCTGCAGTGGGAGGTTGGTGGATTAGGAGCTATCTTTCTTCACTTAAAGGAGAAATGTTATGAGTACAGAAGAAGAGGCTTTTCCAGTCTGTACGATAGTACTGAGGGATGGATTTTAAAACCCCAGTTCACACTGTGTAGCACTTTACAAAGAGGCTACTTGCAGCATAAGTCACTATGCAGCATTAATAAGCATGTCAGAATCTGAGCCTAAGGTTCCAGTTCAGGGTAGCACTCATGCACATGTTTAACAGCCAACTTGTACTTAAGTCACATTGACTTCAATTTGTTAGTCTATAAGATGCCACAAGTACATGTCATTATTTTTACTGACTTCAATGGAACTTAAGCACATTCTTCAGTCCTTTCTTCAACTGGTGCATTAGTGAGACCACATCTGTTTATGCAGAGAACGGAATAATAACCTCACCAACAGTGGGGCCATGTTTCGAAAGCATCATAACAGTATGACCTACGATATTGTTCTATGAGGTGATATAGGTATAACCATTGTACTCAGAAATCATCATAATACTTAGCCTTTATAGTCAAGTCTCACGCTTAAAGCCCCATGTAATTATCTGAGAATGTCCGCTTTCCTTTTTTTTAAGTCAATTGCTATCCCTCACATTTGGTGAGAAAAGATCAAAAACGCAAAGCCTAAAGGCTTATTGCCTAGAGGGCAAATAAAAAGAAACCAATGTTTATTATTTTAAGCTGTTAGTCTCATAATTTCTGAGTGTGTGCTGTTGACCCTAGAGCAAGTGAGGAAATTAAGGCAGAAATTAAGCGATTTGCCCAAGGCCACTCATGCGTCAGTGCAGAACCTAGATTAGAACTCAATTAAAACAAGGCTCCCAGTTTGGTGCCTGTCCTTGAGGCCACCCAGCCTCACATAATTAAAATTAGAAAATTTAGTAAAAATACATTGAGTACATAAAAACTAATTGCAGTCTGAAGTCTCTGATTCTGCTGCCAAACCTTCTGGCTTTATCATTTGTCAGTCAGCTAACTACAAACAACCGTGCTTTCCACTTATAAGGCAGGTGCTGTTTTGAAAACTGGCACAATGAGAATTTAGTGACATTTCCTGGTATGGTTCCATTTATGAATACTTGACTAGCGTAACTGATTAAACAATATGGAAGTTTACAGTTTACTTTATACTAACCTTACATTCAAGTATTAAACTGGCATATGATGTGCATTGCATTAATATTACATCTTCTGATAAGCTGTGTTACGGTTAGTTATAGCTTCATCTGTTAAGAATTTATCCCCAATATCTTGAATAACATACTAAAGCAAAAGTTACTGAAGCATGGAGTAGAATCTAGCAATCATTTAATAAAACATATATTAATGAAGTGATATTTCAAGCCTTACCCCAAAAAATCATTAAAGCTGAAACAGAAGCAGAACTATGGTTTATGAATTGATTTTATTACCAGAAAGAAGCTTGGAGTAGCTGCTTGGTACATCATGGCCAATGGACCTCTTTGGGTATCTAGAGATCCATAAAAAAGGGAAACAAAAACATCTGCACAGCAGCACTTAAGGTTTTTATTTATAGACCCAAATGATCCTAAAGAGCCATTACTGACAATAAATGGAGCTTAAAGACAGTGAACAATCACCAATTTTGATCCTGTCAGATGGTAGCAGTTTGTCAAGAACTTGATAAATAAGACCTTGCTGAATGTTGAAAAGAGAGGGAATAGGGCAGAGAGAAGAGATTCTAGGACATCTGCACCTCTCAGTAGGTGGAATACTAATGAAATTAAGCTTCTGTGCACCCTAGGCGTACATAACATTGTTCAATGTACACCTTGTATAAATAGGAATGAAAATAAACAGCATTGAAAGCAATGGGATTAGCACGTAGGAAATTCTGAAGGACCTTATTATTTTTTTAATTTAGTGATGTAACATATTTTGAAGCCTCAATTATGCATTAATGGGTGGCTGTTTTAAAACAGTGGGCCACTAGCTCTTTAGTTTTGATTTACACTGCTGTAAACAAAAGGTGAATACAGGCCACTGAAGTTAATAATCTGACATTGAACATTCATATATTTATTTCTTTAAAAAAAGCTATAGGAATTGTACTCACTGTCCATGTAAACTCAGACTCATTCTAAAACAGAGAAACGGCCATTGGACAGTTGTTCTTCATATGTTCGTGCATTCAAAAAGCAATTAAAAGAAAAAAGTCTAGTTGATTTAAGTGTCTAAGTCCCATTGAACATCAATGGTATTTAAATGCTTAACCACAATCATCATCTAAAATACCAGCGAGTGCATCAAAACCATCTGTTAGTAAGGATTTGTAACAAGGATTTACTAGGGCCTTTGCTGTCTGTCCCTGCTCCAGAAAACAGGACACGATCTAGATAATATCAGAGGGGTAGCCGTGTTAGTCTGGATCTGTAACAGCAGCAAAGAGTCCTGTGGCACCGTATAGACTAACAGACATATTGGAGCATGAGCTTTTGTGGGTGAATACCCACTTTGTCAGATGTATTCACCCACGAAAGCTCATGCTCCAAAAGGTCTATATAATGTTGATGTTGTAGGGTATGGCTACACTTAGAATTTCAAAGCGCTGCTGTAGCACTGCTTTGAAGTGTGAGTGTGGTCAGAGCGGCAGCGCTGGGCGAGAGCTCTCCCAGCGCTGCATGTAAACCACATCCTTTATGGGTCTAGCGTGCAGTGCTGGGAGCCATGCTCCCAGCGCTGCCGCCCTGATTACACTGACGCTTTACAGCGCTGCATCTTGCAGCACTCAGGGGGGTGTTTTTTCACACCCCTGAGCGTGAAAGTTGCAGCGCTGTAAAGTGTGAGTGTAGCCAAGCCCGTATATCTCAAAAGGTGTTGTCAGCACCTTGGACAGTGTGGGATTGTGAATAATAAACACTAGGTACAGAGAAATATAAACAATATCCCCTAGCTCTCTATTGCTGACTTCCACTCCTCCCCTCTTGCCCTACCTTAATCTCTGTTTAAAAGCATCACAATATATAAGATTTGTTTGTTTTATGCCTCACTCTTCTTTCCCTTATTCCCTTTCATTATCTGGTATCTTCATGTTTTATATTTGTCTAATTTAGGTCTTGATCTTGACAGAGGAACCAAACCACAGGCGTGGACAACTGCAGCCATGCAGAGCTCCACTGAAGTCAATGGGGGCACTGTCAATGCTCAGGGGTCCACCCATGTGGTGATTCTTGAAGGGTCTGGACCTTTTGACTGTGAATGCTGTGGGATAGGGACCACGGGTTTTTTTAAGTTGTGTAATGCTTCGCAAAGTTATGGGACTATCTGTATGTTTAACATACAGAGAAATAAAAGAAACATGGCCAAGATATTTTGAATGACTCAGAACAGCCACACATTGCACTGATATTGTTTTTAATATTCAAGCCTGGGTTTCAGATTTCCTGGCATCTTTTTCAGAATTCCACCTTGTGGCTTGACATAGGCCTGATCCTCTTGGCTCTTACTAGTACAGAGACTAATCTCTTGCTGTCCAGCTTTGAAGCTTTCTTCTTCTGTACATGCAGCAATCTTCAAGATACAGATTATATATTATATGCAAGAGTTGTGGAAGGCTCTGATCTCTTAGTGACCTTAAAAAAGTTTCTGAGGGCTTTATGAGCCTCAGAATAAGTATGTGATATTTCATACATCTCATCCTGGTTTTTACTTCTGGCTTCCTGAAGCAGTCAAAACTGGAAGAGTAACTGCATGAGAATAGGCAAGATCAGAAATGAAGACCACATTTGAAGTTTCTGATGAATTATGTCAATTTTTACTAATCTGTGTCTTTATAATACTGTTTACTCTCAAGGTTTTTTTTTGGTTTTGTTTTGGTTTTTTTGGACAAATAAATCCAGTAGAGCCACTGCACACACTAATTTCATTTTCTTTTCTCTAGATAATGAAAATTAGAGAACCATAAAATGCTTACAGATACTTAAATAGTGTAGATTAGATTTATTGGATTTCTTACATTTCAAATCCACAAGAGGGCAGAAACACAAGTAAACTGGTGCACTGGTAGAATAGACAAAATATACCAGGGGAAAAACGGTAACGAGCATTACAGCATGTGCTCTATGTACTTGACATTATTTAAAGCAGAACTGGCACGTACTGTGGAAAACATGTTGCTATTGTGTTTGCTCGAACTCTCAAACTTGCCACATGTTGAAAATAGGAAGTCCATTTCCAAAAGTAGTCTCAGTTTTTCATTTGTTCTGAAATCTGTGACGCTGATCTACCCCAATTTTAGTCTCACATTTGAGCATTGATTTCAACTGCAAAGTCACTATTAACTACCAGCCCTAGATGTAACTTTACAAATGTACAAAAGTGTGGTCATCCTCTTGATTTCTTCTTGGGAATGATCCAATCAGTTTGTTGAACAGCTGCCCCAGTTCAAAACTGGAACTTGGAAGTTTGTTTCTCCTATGAGGTATCCTACACTGTGTGCTGGTAGGATTTAAATAGACTGGGTAAAATTTTCAGAAGTACTTAACACTTAGATTGTTAACAGTATTGAATCATTGCTGTGCTAGGCATTGTGAGACCTATGTCTCATTTTCAAAAGTGACTCGGGCACTTAGGAGCCTAAGTCTCACTGATCATCAATGAGACTTTGGTGCTATCATAGCTTTCCTACTCAGATTTGAACCTTAGCGTTCATAACCTGAGAAGCTAGCATGAACCCCTCTAAGCTTACTTACCAGCTTAGATTTGATCTCGCTACCACCAGTCAAAAATTCCAGGGTTTTGGCTCCCTCTGGTCTCCCCAAACCCTTCCCTGGGGAACCCCAAGACTCAGAAGCCCTGAGTCTTACCACAAAGGGAAATAACCCACTTCCCTTCCCCCTCTTTCTCCCACCCAGACTTTCCTCTCTGGGCTAACCTGAGAGTTACTGATGCAATCTCTTTACATCACAATACCAAGAAGCATGTCTCCTCTATTCCACAAAGAGACAAACCCCAAATACAAGGAAACAGATAAGATTCTATCTCTCTTCCCCCTCCCACCAATTCCCTGGTGCTGCAGAGCTTACCCCCCGTAGATCTAACACAAAGAGAATTCCCCCTCCCCTCCATTCCTTAGCCTACCAGAAAAAAAAACTTCAACAGGTTTTAAAGAAACCTTTATATAAAAAAGAAAGAAAAAAACATAAAAATCTTCTGCATCAAGGTGACAATTATACAGAGTCAATTGCTTAAAAGAAAAATATGAATAAACAGCCTTATACAAAAAGAGATACAATTTAAACATTCCAGAAAACTACACACATGTAAATACAAAAAAACAATAAAAGCCTATTGTTTTTCTACCTTTGTACTCACAACTTGGAAACTGAAGATTAGAAGCTTGAAGATAGAAAGATCCCTCTCATAGCCGAGAGACAGACAAAAGACTCAGACCCAACCATTCCCTCCCTGAGCTTTTAAAAATCCGGTTTCCTGATTGGTCCTCTGGTCAGGTGTTTGGTTCCCTTTGTTAACCCTTTACAGGTGAAAGAAACATTAACCCTTAGCTATCTATTTATGACAGGTGCGTGAGAAAAATCCTACAAAGGACCAATCTGAATCTTTAGGTGACTAAATACCTTTAAAAATCTGGCGGTAAATCCTACTGATTTCATTGGGAATTAGGGGCCAGATTTTTAAAGGTACTCAGTCCCTAAAGGGGCAGATATGTGCCTAAGTCCACCATGTAGTCGCCACTGCCATTTTCAAAGCAACAGCTTAGATGCCACTAACCTCTCGTAGGTTCCCAAATCTCTGGGGCACCTACGTTTGTGCTGGTCAGTATTTACAAAAGCAGCGTGTGCCCTACTGGCACCCCTCCTCAACTAAGAAGCTGCTAGCAGCCCTAGCTGAAGTCAAAGCTCTGGAGGCTCCCTAGGCTGGGAACACCTGTCTTTCCAGCAGGGCCCATGCTCTAGGTCTAGGTATGTTGTGAGTCCATCTCAGGCCATGGCTACACTGGTGCTTTACAGCGCTGCAACTTTTGCGCTCAGGGGTGTAAAAAAACCACCCCTCTGAGCGCTGCAAGATACAGCGCTGTAAAGCCTCAGTGTAAACTGTGCTGCAGCGCTGCGAGCTACACCCGTAGAGGATGTGGAGTATGTGCAGCGCTGGGAGAGCTCTCTCCCAGCGCTGGTGCTGCAACCACACTCGCGGCAGCGCTTTGAACTTTGAAGTGTAGCCATACCATCTGTCAGATGCAGGCCACAACTGGCAGTGGGGGAGAATAGCACAGTACCTGCACAAAAGACTGCAAGGGACAGAGGGAAATGAATGAGCATGAGAGAGCTGACTGGCTTCTGAAAATCCCTTTCTTGGGTGTTAAACTAGCCTTGTGCACGCTGTAGGGAGCACGGATGGCACAGAGCCCACTAGGGCTGCAAAGTCCAAAATCTGGCCTTGAATGCCTAAGGTCACTTTTGCTAATAGACTTTAGTACTATGAAAATTTTACTCATACACTAGATGTTCAACTCCACCTATCCCACACAATTGGAGCTGTGTTGTTTCTCTCTACAGGTTATTCAATGCATCTTAATTGAAAAGGGCCTTTCTAACTTTAGTCAGTTGTGCCCAACTCGACTAAAACAAATATAAAATGACAATCGGACCAAAAAAACCAGCCTCTTGTGTAGGCAGGGTTTCCATCTGACAAAAGGATAGAGGCAGATTAAATTTTGTTTAACACTCAATTTTTAAATAATTCTGAATTTGAGAAAAACTCTTTGCTACTATGTGTGTGTGTCTCCCTCTCCATGTGAACATATTAAACATTTCTATTTTTCTGAGGTCAGTGGAGTTAAACCAGTATGAGATGAGAATGATTTTTGTGATTCTCAGACTATGTGCTCAGTATGTCTACAAACATACTGCCAAAATCTAGAACAGCTGTGGATTCACCTATTACAAGTCTGAAATACAATAAAGACCCAAGGACTCATCTGTGATCCATTTTATTTGGATTTCAGAAAATGTACATTTTTTTTTGTTCTTTTTGTCTGGCTCTTCTCAAAATCATGTCATGAGGGATACTGCGTGGAGAAAGAGCAGTTAAACCAGCTGCTTTATCTAGCAAGGATCTGCTTTTAGAAAAAGGCTAATGCCACAGCCATTTGGAGCACACTAACTATGTGGGCTCTAAATTCCTTTGGAGTAAATGCCTGTAAAGGTTGTTTTTATCTCTCTGAAGAGCTCTTTTGAAGCAAAACATCTAAATATTTATCTTCCATTGATGGAGAGATGAACTCTAGCTAGATGAACCACATCCTTGTGGATATGACTGTAGCCCATATCCTGACCAGACCCAGCTGGGACTCTAATTTAGGAAACTGCAGAATCAACTAGAAGAAACTTGTAATTAGGAAAAAAAATTAATGCTGACTTTGGGCTTTTATGCTCACAAAAGAGATGAGTAGGAACTATGAAAGCCAGTCTATTAGGAAAAGTTCATTTTCAGTTCTCTAGTAGATCTTTCCTTCTTAGGGTGGGTTGGAGAGCCTTTATTATAGTAAGCACTGACTCATGAGCATAGACTCAACGACTTCAGTAGAAGCTCACCAAAACAAATAAGGAGTTCACAATCTGGCCCTTAATGGTTAAAGAACATGGGAAAATTCTGCCTTTCAATGGCAAACTGGTCATCTTTATCAGCTGTTTTCTTACTAGCTGCATTCATGTTTGTTACTGCACTTTAATTTGGATTAGCAAATGTTTGAACATGAGAAGCTGAGTGTTTTACCAAGAGGAGAAATCACAGGCAAATCCTAAGTTTTAAAGGCCAGTAATTTATTTAGGACTGGGGAGGTAGATATTCTCTCCTTCTTAGATAGATATCCTTGTAAGCAATCAACCTGGCTGCATGCGGTTTAAGGAGGCCCTTTTACTTTGCTATGACTGCTACCCATATTACAAGGAGCAGAGCAGGGGAGAAAGCAGCTGCTGCCAAGCCCTGACTCCCCAGTCCATGCAAGTGGGTGAGGAGTGAACTGATGCTTTGAGCTGTCCCTCCGCTCCATGTGCTGGCCAGTACAGATGGGGAAGTAAGCTATGCCAGGAAGAGGGCTTGTGTAGTTTACTTCTTGCCTGGAACAAGAGGAGAGCAGGAGCAAACTGGACTCTGAGTCAAAGAGCGACAAATTTCATTCCTGCTCTGCTCCAGGACAGACTGCAACTACACAATTCCCCTTACTCAAGGCAGATTGTAAGATTCCTTTCAGGGAAAATATCAGTTTGGTTTTGTTGAAATTAGTATTTCACTCATAGTTCTAGAAGCTATCATGCAGCAGTAACATTACATATGTGACTTATTGTACCTAGGAATGTTACAGTTCACCTAACAGTTTAGTCGATTGTTACAGTACAAACCTTTCACAGAAAATTCTGTGCTAGTCCGTTGAGTAAGGTCAAGTATAGCAAAAGTTTAATTATTAATACCACCTCTATCATGCAGTTGCTGGGATTTGGGCTCAATAATCAGATAGGTATTTCCAATCTCAGATTCTACTATTCTATGATACTTACAACTCAACTGCAAAACTCTTCTCTTTCAGTGTCAGGGCATCTTCTCTGAACTCATATTTAATTCCAACCTACTTATTCTTTTCCTCTTATGAAGTAGTTCCTAATAACATCTAGTCTCTGTCTGTCTGTCTGCTGTGAAAATGAACATGTCACCCACAGATGTAGACAAAGAAATTTCCATGTTTTATCACAGTATAAATGACCGGCTTGAAAAGTTAGCTCTTGCCCTGTACACGTCATATTAAGTAAAGATCAATGGACTTTCAAGCCTGGAAAGATCTACTAAGAAGAGTTTATTTGGTTAAAGAATATGGGATTCCATTGCCTTGCAAGCTGATACATGACAGACTCTTAATCTGGCAGGTATAATATGTTAAAGAATATGTTAAAATGTGAAGACATGACACTAATAGAAGTGACCACGGTGCACACCAAAGGGTTAACCTTGACAAAACACCAGTGAAAGGCCTATAATCCAGCAGCAGCAGCACTACCTGTTGTAGTACTTCCTCCCAGTTTTGTTTAAACAGCTGTCAAACTGGAAATGAGTTTGTGGATTTAAGGGCTTATAGTCTTTGCCTTCATAAAAGAACAATAAGACCCTTTTTTATTAATGGTCCCCTTCTTGTTAAATGCCCTGTTTGAGGAGGAACACAAATTAAAACAAACTCCCTCCTATAAAACATTGTTTGGCAAACTGTGTGGGTGCTTCCTCCACTATTCAACGTATCAAAAGAGAGAAATATTATTATTATTTATAATATAGTCATTCCTAGGGCCCCTTTGTGCTAGGCATAGTGCAGAAACCTAACAAGATATGGTCCCTGCTCCAAAGAGTTACATTCTGAGGACAATGCAACAAAACATTTATGAATTAAATCATATTTTTTCGGAGAAAGTATGTTTAATGAGAAAGAAAACAAACTTTTTTTTCACTTTTTTGGTAGCATTTATGGGGTATTAATAGTAAGCCAACAGAAACTGCATAATCTATTAAATAAAAGTCCATATAGAACAGTTATTTTCCTTTCCAGTGGACAACAGCAACAACCCCAATGAAGGGCATTTCCTGGGGATTAGTGGCCAATTTACATGAATAGCCCTCGACTGCATTTTCAACAATCAAGTCCCTCCCCCAAGTTAGTAGTTTTGAGGAAATGCTCCTATTATTATTAACAATTATTTGTATTAGTTACACCTGGAGACACCAACCAAGATCAGGGCACCAATGTGCTAGACACTGTATAAACAGATGGTGAAAAGGTCCCAGCCCTGAAGAGCTTGCAGTCTAAATAGAGAAGACAAAGAGTGAGATGGGAAAGAGGGACACAAAAGTGAATTGACTTGCCCAGGGTCACACACAGGTCATTGGCAGAGCCAGGAATAGAATCCAGGGCTCCTGACTCTCAGTCAAATGCCTTATACAAGAGTCCATGCTCGGAACCTCAATTTTGCTTGATTACTACAATCTTTCTTACAATGTTTTTTGTGGGTTTTATTTTTTTAAATGCAATTATCTTGATTCTCCTTTGGCAGTTATAATATGTTTAGCTGTGCAGAAGTCATACTGATAGAGTAAAAGTTCTTTTTCTTATATTGGTGTGACTGTTGACTTAAAGGGTATCACTTCCAATTTACTCTGGTGAGAGAGCAGATTTATGGCCTGGCCTAAACTTAAAACAAAATAATTGAGATAGTTTTGGTGCTCAAGGGTGTGAAAAATTCAGATCCCTGAGTGCCAAAACTAGAGCGACCTAAATGTCCAGTTCCTTTTGACTCTACTAGGTCAATGGAACCATGCTTCCTTTGACCTCGCTACCATCGCTCAGAAAGATAGTTACTTCAATGATGGAAAAACCCTTCGGTTGCTGTAGCGTCTCTACATTACGGCCATACAGTGTATAATGATGCCACAATAGCATCTGTAGTGTAGACATGCTCTCCCCCTCCTCCCAGCCCCAATTCAACTCTGCATCCCTGTTCAGCAAAACACTTAACCTTCTGCTTTTCTTCCATCAATAGAATTAAATGCATGTTTTTGCTTAATTGGGGTTTACACCTGGTCAGGAAAAGGTGTCTTGCTTAATAAGGTACTTCAATGACAATGCTCTTTTTCTGAATAATGCTCCTCTGAGTGCTTGCAGGATTAGAGCTGGGATTTAACATTGTTTTCAGAAACCTAGATGATAGTTCTTCTGTTTCTTACTCTTCATTTCAATTAAACAATAATGACGTCTAAGCTCAGGGTATTTCCTGAAGATGAACAACCTGTTAGAAAGAGTTGATGGCTTGAGGCATAACTTGGGGGCCATTAACTCCAGTGAGACATTTCTCATTCAGAAATGGCCTGGGCAGAGTGTTTTGTTTCTGTTGTAAGGGGGGGTGGCTGGGTGTGTGGGTGTGTGTGTCGGG
>NC_133773.1:41870593-41900815 GCF_003597395.2 Chelonoidis abingdonii
GGGGGGGGGGAGGGGGCAGGGGAGAAGAATCACAGGCACATAGTTTCCTTGGATGATGCAGTTTCAACTGGTCTGTACCGAGCATTTGTTGTACTGTACCAAGTCACACTGCTTTCATGACATCCTAATCAGCTTACTATGAGACACTTAAACCTCCAGCAATTAGAATCTTTTCAAAACTTAATTGATTCTTTTGGTTGCTATTGATCACTGTGCAGCCTCTTTAAAATAATCAAGAGGGCCAGACTCTCAGGAAATGTGCTGAAGGTTTCTACTTATTGGAATGCTTCATAGCCATAAACCCCCCGCTGCACTCTCTCTGGCAGTTAGTTCAGATCAAGATTTGTCAGTCATAAAGCACTTTGTACCATTCTCTGGAAAGCCACTTCTTAAAAAAAAAAAAAAAAGAGCATCAAAACAAGTTACCATTAAAAAAGAAACAAAACATTTGCTTCCACCACCAGAAAAATAAAATAAATAAAAGGCTAAAAATGACATAGGGTTTGCTTGCTTTTATTCCCCGACCTTGCTGTCTGTATCATTCTGGGGTAGCTAACTTTAAAGTCAAGGAGGTCCAGAAATGCTTTCTCTCCTACCTCAGTCAGAAACGGAGCATCTGGTCTCTCTACCTACCTGTGCCATTCTGGGTGGTTGTTTCCTCCTGGTTTCTTTCCTCATTGGAGGGTGATGACAATGCATGTCTCACAAGGCCTCTGATCTCACTTCTAGTGTAACTGGAGACATAGCTAAGGTTAAGCAGCGCCTTAGTAGCCTGAGATATAAATGTCACTTGAGCAGAACAAATAGAGAGTGAAAGTGGCAGTGGCAGTGAATGCTTTAGGCACCATGTTCCTTGCTGTGACGCAGTATATCCATTTTGCTCCTTATTTGTGTGGTATTAAAAGATCAGCTAACTTCAGTCTCAGCTTACAGCCTTATGGTTTATGTGATCTGTGCAATCCCATATGCATCTGATTCTTTATTTGTGGCCATATCTGACTCTGGCCCTATTAGACAAAAGGACTAGTTGAATTATCCACCTGGGCCCTGTCTTTAGAAACTTTTTCTTGTGCTCAAACAACTATTCCATATTGTGGAGCACTAGAAGCTGAAGAGCCTCGGAAATAGGTTTTGTGGGACAAAAAGATTAGGGAAAAGCAGATGGGGAGGGGTTTTTGGGGGGGGGTGGTTACTGAGGAGGTAGGGGAAGCTGGATGTGGCATGTTACTTCACATGGGGCACCTCAAAATCTAGGATCAAATCACTTGTTAATATTTTTGATATTGTGGTGCTAAAACCTACCTTTTTCTGAAAAAATTCATAAGGGATTGAGTCAATTAAAAAATTGGCTTGATAAGTATAATTGGCTACTGTGTCTTAGTCAAATTCTGAACTACTATTGGCCAAAAAGGCAGTGGTGGGTTGCTCTGAAGCCTCCAACTGGCCCACAACAACTTACAGTCCTTTTCATCCTAAATGGTGCACCCCTCCTCTGCCCATCTCCATCTATCAGAGATGGCCAGCCAAAGGGATTGTGCATGCTGTAATCCCCATGTGCTTTGGGAAGGTCGGAGAGGCATTCCATCTCCTGGAGAGGCAGTGTTTCCTAGAGTTACCTTTGGAGCTGTAAAAAGAACGAGGAGTACCTGTGGCACCTTAGAGACTAACAAATTTATACAAGTACTCCTTGTTCTTTTTGCTGATACAGACTAACACGGCTACCACTCTGAAACCTTTGGAGCTGTGTGACTGCACTGGTCTTAATGTAGGACAACGCCAGGCTCGTGTGAATGTTATGCTCTGGGCACTGGTAGCCAAAAACTACAGCCTTTCAACGGGTGGCATAAGACTAACTTTTTTTTCTACAAAAATATATTCCATCTAACATTAGCAACAGCAAAGCTGTGAACTCACCTCTCCCTTATCCTAATCCTTCCAAAGAGTTGAATGCTCCAAAGCTGTCATGAGCATAAAATACTAACATTAATATGCCCAAGCAAAATATTATTCTGTAAAGAATCGGTTTTAAATGCATTAAATGAGTTTAATTTATGTCATGAATTTCTACACACAAAAGGATAGAGTAAGTAATCTCATATGTATACTATATACTGTATGTATATTTGGATATATAGTAATAGTTTAATATGGAAAATACATGTCCTAGATGAGATAATTATAAAAGCAGCAAAGAATCCTGTGGCACCTTATAGACATTTTGGAGCATGAGCTTTCGTGGGTGAATACCCACTTCGTCGGATGCATCCGACGAAGAGGGTATTCACCCACGAAAGCTCATGCTCCAAAATGTCTGTTAGTCAGTACATAAAATTAAGCATGTACAATTTGCAGAATTGATGCCATAATTTATGTAAATTATCTTGAGGCCTGAAATAAATGTTACATTAATCTTTGGTTATCGGTATTAGGATTTGAGCATTGGAATAGGTGTCTCGAGCTTTATTTTAAAAAACATCCTAAAAAGTAATGAAAGTTATCCTAAACAAGGAGAAACATTCTGATCAACTGCAAAGTCAAAAGGTTCTTCTCTGAGAAGACAAAAGAGTAACAGGAACTTGGATTTATATTTGTTTCTTATGTTAATATGCTGTATTAAAGAAGGAAAAGTTCACCATTTATTGCTGCTCTCTGCTACATGGCATGCATCATGGCATCTTATACAAAGACAGCTATTGTGTTTGCACACAGTCAGAGGGCAGGTTTCAGCCCTTCATTGCTGAAGTTCAGTAATCCAGTGTGGGTTCAAATAGTGTTTTACCAGCTCTGGCTTCTGTAACTTGAGATTCAGTGTTCTATTGTGCCTAGTCTACATTGAGATATCATTCCTAAATGGACCTCCAGCTGTCAGTTGTATTGATAGCCAGATCTGGGCGTTCTAGTTTAAAAGACTTTATAAATACTGACCTACTTTATTGCAACATTCCACTGGTATATGGTGGCTCGCTCTTGCTCACAAACATTATTCTGTCATGAGCCAATCTAGCGTGCTAGACTATGTTGTCACTGCTAAACCATGTAATCAGGTGAAATGTGGTGACGGCAGAGTATTTTAGATTCAGGCATAGGAATGCTGTATTTGTCAAGAAATAGTGTGCTACTCTGAAGAAATCCTCCTCACAATGAGGTATGCATTCTTCTGACTGTTTTTCAGAATCCTCCCCGTTAAGCGGTATAAGAAACAGTAGAAAAACATTTGGGGAAAAATATAAGCTTTTCCAAGTGTGCCATATAGAAGAGGAGTTTTCTACAAGATGGGTTTTTTAGCAAGAGTTCTTCAGTTTACATTGGGATGGACTTTACAGTGAGAACAAAGAGAAAAAATAGAAGGCTAAGATATGAAGAAAGTTACACATACCTAATTTTTTTTTCCTTTACATATGATTGATTGTCTCCTGTCACTGATGATTTGTTTTGGAAGAGTTGACATGAATCATATGTCTTGGGTCAGAGACAGCCAACAAATTAATATTTTTGTTTTGCTACACTGGACTATCAAAGAGCTCTCCCTTCCCGCCCCCACCCCAAAAAGTGTGCGCGCACACGGAGGGAGGTGACCAGGATGGGGGGGAGAGGAGACATAAAATGGCATATTTCACTCTCCCATTACTCAAAATTGGTTGAAGGGAATTTTCTTTAGCTTAAAAAAAAATTCATATATGGTATCAGGTAATCAATGGAAAGTTGTTTTTTTTATTCTGAAAGAACAGTTTTTAAAAAAAACTATGGCCAACTGGAAACAGGTTTTATAATTGTGCTGTATCCTCGATATAAACTCAGTATACAGTTCAGTATTGTGAATACTGTAATACTAGTCACACTACCTCCCAAACCAGTGTTGTATCCAAGAGATGTATCCCTTGGATAGATCTCAGCAGCTCTTATAAAAAATTACCTGCAGCTTTAAAGACAGGCATTGGTTCTTTACTGACTCAGGGCCTGCTCTGCAAACATTTTTGCCCAGGAGTAAATGCACAGATTCACAAACTCTAAGGCCAGAAGAGACTCTTTGAGATCATCCAGTCTGACCTCCTGTATAACACAAAACTTGCCCAAAATAATTCCTTTAGAACCCACTTACAAATACATTTTGAGACCTATCAGTTAGTTTTTAATCCATTTAATATGTGTCAGGTTAATGATGTGTAATTCTAGTTTGTTTAATCAAATTATTATGAAGTACCTAGTCAAATGCTTTAGAGAAGTCTGTTACATCAAAACTATTACTTTTATCAACCAACCTTCTAATCTCATAAAAAAAAAAAAGTAACAGCTTAATTTGACAGGATCTATTTTCCATAAACCTCTATGTATTGGCATTGATTATATTACCCTCCTTTAATTCTTTATTAATCAAGTCCCCATATTAACTACTCCATTAATCTGGCTGGGATCAATGTCAAACGGACAGGCCTAAAATAACCTGAGTCACTGCATTTACTCTTTTTAAATATTGGCACAACATGGGCTCTCTTTTTCTGGAACTTCCCCAGTGTTCTAAGACTTTTTGAAAACTCTTGGATGCATATTAGCCACACCTGCTGATTTAAAAAGATCTAACTTTAATAGTTGCTGTTGTAACTCAAGGTGATGTTAAATTGGAATTGAAAGAGTGTTAGCCATATCATATGATATCTGTTTTTTCCCCAAACACAGAACAGAAATATTTATTGTACATTTCTACCTTATTGATAATTCTTCCATTTCCATCTAGTAATGGACCAATACCATTGTTAGGATTCTTTCTGTTCTTAATATACTTAAACTCTTGAAGTTCCAGATGGCCATCATTACAAGATTCAGCTGTGAGGTAGGTTATAGCCTGCTGAAACTTCAGCATCACTTCCTGCAGCTCCTGCTTATGTTTTCCCTTCAGGTCTCTCCTCCAGATATTGACCATAACCATCCCTGCTAATGAGAGAGCTTGTCAAATACACAGCTGCAACTATCAGTTACAGTACATACAAGTACAATTGAACTTTTGCTGCAATTTATTCAGTAGTGCTTTGATACTAAATAAAGTTAATAAAAATTAATGATTTTTCATGTTCATGCAGATAATCACATTTGAGAAAAATCACTATTATTCAAAATTGTTCACCAAATTGTTTTAGAAAAAAATTGGTAGAAATGATTACTAAATTGAAAAAAGTGTTCCAGGGGGTTTTGAAAAGGAACACACGTTCAAATGAAAATTAAATAAAATATTTTTTTCAGGTTTGTTTCCTTCCTCTTCATATTTTGTCACTAAAAAGTGGGGAAACAAAAGAGGAGGAGAAAGGGAGAGGGGAGAAAGCAACCAAATCCCACCCAAATTTTTTTTTTCATTTTATTTTTGTAAACAGCACACGTTATGTTTCTGTTCACTTATTGGCTGAATGTAACTCTTGGTATCAGGTTTCTGGTACTAATAACAGCAGCAAGTTAATTTAAAATAATCTGTTTCTGCAAATATCTTTGCCAGTAAAATGCTTCACAAGAACTTTCCTAAAAGAGGAGTAAACATAAATTCAACTTAGTCTTTTGTGGTATTTGTCTGACACACCTGTAATATATATAATTAAGCAGACAAAATTGGTAAGTCTTCAGAGTGTCATAAGATGCTCAGAAACCCAACTATGTATAAAGATATCTACATTTAGAAGTTTCACAAAGGTAGTTGAGATTCCAAACTAACAAAACATTCCCAATTATTCTCCTCTTCCCAAATTTGCAGATGTCCTATTCAATAAAATAAGATTCAATATGTATTTCAAAAATCAAACGGAATGCAATAAAATGAACCAACCATTGTTGAATAATGAATTATAAAATGAAACACCTACTTTGTGCCTAAAATATGACTGACACAAACTGTTATAAAATGTAGGAAAATAAGTTCTATTTTAATTAAAATTAAATATCATAGGTTATAATATATCAAATATAAAATGACAACATATGCATGTGATATTCTCCTCAATTTACTGTTAAATCTAATTAATTCAATGGTGCTACACTGGATTTACATTAGCGGAACTGAGAGTGGCCCATAGATTATAATTACGTCTTATATATGTGTAGCATCATATCCATTGGCTTATTACTGTGTCTATTCTATTTTTACAAGCAAGTTTTTGGATGACAGACTTTAGTGTCATCCAGATAGAGCAGAGGGTCCCTTGTGACCTGGCTGGTCACATGGTGCCTAAACAAAAGGCCATTGGAGTATATGGTCTGGCCCAAAATGATGGTGCTTCCATCTTATTTCCAGCTAGTTATTTGCATTAAAAGACAGGTAAGTACATTAAAAGTATTTCTTATAAAATGACACCATGTAAACAATTGCCACAGATGCCCCACAGTATTATACAACTTTAATGAGAAGGGAGGTGGTCCAAAAAAATAGTCTTGTAGTAAAATATGGTGAACACTATGGAAATGTGGGCAACCTCCTGAAACAGTCCGTTCCTCAGAACACACTTATTAGTGATATGCTTTCTTTTTAGTTTCAACAGGAACCCCTGAGGTGTTCTGTTCACATGTTTGTGTAATTATCAGTAACATTATTAATTTTCATTTTCTCTTCAGTTTTGATCATTGACTGTAGGCAGTCCAGTGGAATAGGATCCAAAATACACGTAAGACCATTAATAGGGAAATGGCCCCTTCATTTCCTTCCAGTGGTTGAAATTCTGTCCCCAGTGAAGTCAAATTGAGTTTTACCATTGACTTCAGTGAAGCCAGGATTTCACCTTCTATTTCCTCTTGCTCATCCATCCAGTGTCCGTCTGGTCACTATTGCCATTCAGGGGGAAGTTTACAACATTTCCCATCAGCAACTGAGATAAGCTTTTAGCAGGAACAAGGTTTATAGTTACAAATTATTCCTAACAGTATTGGTCCACATAAACTAAAATGAACGTGAGCGCAAAAGCAGAGCCCTAATGTTTAACAGTGAAGACTACTGAGGAATTGTATAGAATCTCAAATGCAATCTACTGCTAGAGTTATGCTTTTCACGGTTGCATTAGGTAAAAATGAGCTCTTTGTTATACAGTAGCATACACGGATAGCATATGAGAATTATTTTTAAGAACTGTGGAATATAAATCTTAATCTAACATCTGGGAGAATCTGAATGTTACGCAGTTGTACACAATTTTTTTTCCTGGTGCTCATTAACAGTTTTATGAAAACCAAAGCCATTTAAGTGGGACAATCAGGGCAGCTGATTTCCACAGGCTAAAACCTCAGGGAACAGCATTTTCCCAGTAAATTAAACACACATTTTTTTTTCCTTAACCAGACAATTGTATTTGCAGAAGCCATGTTTTTTTCCCTCCTGGCCCTGCCAGTTACAACTGTGGGCATTAATATGGTTTTAAAACCTAAATTGTTCACAGCTTTTGCTCTTGGCTTGTCTCACACAATGGCAACTAGAAGAAATTACGTCTTTCTTGCTGATTATGTTAAAGTGCGTGAGAGTGCAGACTCCTGCAGTTTCTGTAACATACATTAAATTGACCTTGAGATGCCACAAAGTTAGTCCATTTTATTTAATAATTAAAGGCATTAAAAGTGTGAAGAAACTATGTTCTGATAAAGTGTGGTGTTAAGATCTGAATAAAATTTGTTTGGATCACTGGTCAATCAGGATGAAAGTGAATTTATCCAACTGCATTTACTGTGCTCCAGAAACTTCAGATATGCTGATCTATGTCCAAAATTTCAGGATACCACCACCAAGATCTAAGGTACCAAGGCTGCAGATAAAACTGTGTAGATTATAAGAGAAATAAAAGTTCTTTTATCTTCAAACTCTGTTTTACTTGATTAAAAAAATCTAGTAACAAACACAAAGCCAAATGGAAAAAAGATTATGAACATATTACAGTTATTTTTCCTGTCTCTGCTCAGTCATCAGGTGAGAAGTCTGGAGTTTGTACATGTACAAATGGAACACTCTTGAACACTAGACACACTCTTCTTGCATAAGCCATGGTTAGCTGTCAGTTTCTCCATGGACATTTTCCATGTGCACTTTGAGGTAGTCATTTCTTGTAAACTTCTTGTGGCAAAGCTGGCATTCAGCCATTGGACGATTGGGATTGTGAGTCAGCTTGTGTCGGATCAACATTTTCTTCAGGCTGAAGGATAAATCACAAACCTAAAGCAGGGAAAACAAGACAAAAATAAAAAAAATTCAAAAAACCTGAACGTGTGTAAGACATTTTACTTATTTTGAATCAATGCGATAACAAATGAGCTTTAGCATTATGTGTTTGCAAAACTGAGAACATGAGCTGAGACTCTGGAAGACTAACTCCTTTTAAGTTATATTGCTCTGTTTCTTGTATCTTTGCCTTCTTAGGTTAACAGTTGGCAAGATGGGCAATTTTTTTTTTTTTTTAAAACCACACTGCTGGAAGCATTGAGGAACCTGTTCATATGCATAGTCATATAGAAGTCAATGACTTCCTAGTTCTTCAAAAGAATTGCACTGAAGCTGACAGGACTGCTTATGTGGGGGAAGTACTCACATGCACATATTTGGAAAATTAGGCCCTAAATTTATACGTCTTGCATATTGTGAATTCATAGAACAAGCTCAACTGAATAACTGAACAAAATGTTAGCGGACAAATCTAGCTTTTCTGCACGTTGACTGTCAGATTGCAATTTCTTCTCAATTTGCCTTCACTCAATAAATGTTAACCTCTTTGCATAGCTAGTGCAAGGTATTCACTTGTCATTTGAAATAAGAACTGGGTTGTGTGTACCATGTGACTGATATGACCAATCATGACTATTTCCATTTCTTCCCCTCCACGCTGCACAGCTTCTACAGAGGGCTCTGCAGCCATTTCATGGTTTGGAAGAAGTGCAGAGGATTTTTCCTTCCTGCCTCACTGCATACCTGCCAATCTTCCTGCCCAGATATTTAGGTTGGGCACTGCGAGCTGGATTTGAACCTAAAAATATATCATTAGGGAATAATCCACTAAGTACCCTATTGCTCATTCAATGTTCCCTTAACTTAGGTTCTGATTCTGCAACCCTGTCTCATATTGAGTACTAGCAGTATACAAGTAAGTGCGTTAATGTCACTGCAACTAGTCAAGAAAAAAATACTCTTAAATGTAAGTTACAGGATCTTTCCCATAGCCAGAAAAATGGGGAAAAAAAACCTCACTGCATGCCCTGACTGTGCTTGCTTGCCCAGAATTAAACTATAATGATTGATTAAATGCTTTTCATAGCACTTTGGAACCAAATTAGAATTATTGTAGGGATATCAAGAGGCAAGATGGATGAAGGGCACTGAACTTTCAAGTGCAATGTATGTACTTTAAAGAAGGACTTTCACTGTTGGGAAACCCGAAACAAAAGAACATTTGTACAGAAAGCACATTGTTTTGTAAGCAATTTCTGTATTCTTTGTGCTACTGCTGTGAATGTCTGTCAGAAGAAAATTGTTCTCCCTCATGAAATAACTGTGTGTGCATGGATGTGGAGTAGAATCACAATGCTGTGCTTATATTAGTGAAGAGGAACAGTCACAAGCTGAACAAAATGAAGGTGGCCACCAACAAAAAGCTCCTTATATATTTCAGTTAAAAACACACACACTGGGGATCTGGACCTTATTGATCTTGATTATCATAGAAATATTAAAAAACTATAATAGAAGTAAAATATTGTATAGTTTTAAAGAGTAATGTCTATAGAGTCATATCTGTACTTATTAAATTTCAGAGGACTTTCACATAAGGATGAAGTGAAAGGAGGAAAATAGAAATAGGGGGAGTGAAAGAACAAAGGGAATGGTAGTAGCTATTTAAAGAATGGAAACAGAGAAGAGGAAAGTTAACTAGCAATAGAATAGACAAACACTGAGGAAATAGGGTCAGACAGAGGAGAAAAGGAATGAATTAATACAAAGCCGAGAAACAGAGACACAGTAAGTTTTTATTTTAATTAGTTGTTGCAAAAACATTGTGCTGAAATATATATAGAGATGATCTCAGAATAATGGTGGCCTCGAGTACATGAGCACACTTGCTATGCCATGGTACAAAAGTCTTACAGTAAGTTCCTACTATTATTATTTGCATTGTAGTAGCCGTGGGGGGGGGCGGTGGGCATCAGTCATTATGTGCTCCAAGTAGATGTTGAACAGTGTGGGAGAAAGAAGGCAGCTTTGCCGGACTCAAACAGTGGTGTGAAACCACTCTCCTGTTGTGCCACTGACGAAAAATGCACTGCTGGCCTTGGAATACAGTTGTTTAATGGTAAGAATAAGCTTACAGCCAACATTGTACTACTTCATGGTTGCCCAGAGTTTCATGCCATACTCTGTCAAATGCCTTCTTGAAGTCAACAAAGACATGGTAGATGTCCTGCTAGTGTTGTAACATAGAACATGAAGGTTGAAAAAATCTGTTCTTCCACTATATTTTCCACTTGTGGCTTCAATCTGTTCAATATGACTTTCAACATCACTTTGCTGGGATGGCTAATTAAGCTTATGGTCTGATAATTGTGACACAATTGCAGGTTGCCTTTCTTCAGCAGAATGATGATTAGTGACTGTGTCCATGTGGAGGGCCAGTCACTGGTCTGCCAGATCTTGTTACAGATCTTGCTGAGTACATCTATTACTATTTCTCCTCCAAATTTCATCAGTTCAGCTGGGATGTTGTCAATACCTGTAGCCTTTCCATTCTTGAGTGATTTCACAGCTGTCTCCACTTCTTCATGTAGTATTGGAAAGACATCCTCCTCTGTCGAACCTGGGCTAAGACACTAGGATCTCCATTTGTCTGGTGGTTGCATAATGACTGATGCCCCAGAAGATCACATATGCACAGTCACCATTGGAGGCGGAGAACAATCTCAGATCTTCAGTTCTCTGATGACATTGATGGCCTGGCAGGCAGCAAAGATGGACCATGCCAACCTTGTAAAATGATTGGATGAAACCTCCACAAAATGTGGCATGGAAATCGGTACAGAAAAAACCAAGCTGATGACAAATGTGATGTGATCAGCTCACATATCACTATCAATGGACAAGAGCTGGAGACAATGAAACATTTCAAGTATTTGGGGGCAATCATCACTGATCCAAGGCAGAAATTCGGGCAAGAACTGCGCAAACAACAGCAACAGTAACAAAGCTAAAGCCAATTTGGAGGAATAAGAACATCTCCCTGGAATCCAAACTGGAACTGCTGCATGCATTGTCATCTCCATTTTTCTGTATGCGTGCGAGACATGGACCCTTACGGCAGAACTTGAACGGATAATTCAGGTAGTAGAGATGAGATGCTTCCATAAAATCCTGGGCATCTCCTACTCACATCATATATTTGTATGCACACATAACCTAATACTGGACATCTCTCATCATGTCACTAATGAAGAGGGCCACAATATCATCGCTCCATGTGCTGGAACATATGAAGACCTCCTGATGACCATGAAGAAGCACAAGCTGAAATGGTACGGCCATGTAACAAGATCATGTGGCCTATCCAAGATCATTCTCCAAGGGACAATACTGGAGAAGAGAAGAAGAGGTAGACAGAAGAAGAGATGGACTGACAACATAAAAGAGTGGACAGGAATGGACTTTGCAGACAGACTCAAGCACTGACATACAGTCGTCAGGGTGGAGACACTTCGTTGATTACTCATCAATGACCAATGACCAAATGCTGTTATGGGAGTGATGATGAGGAGGAGCCCTGGGGGGGAAGAGAGGTGTCCACCATGCTAGGCTTTATACCACCAGTTTGTATCTAAGCTGATCTGTCAACACCATTTTAAGGGGTATCGATTTTGCATACTCATTTTCAGAAATTAATTCTTCTGTATGTAAGATAGCTTAATAGTTGTTTTGAAAGACTGAAAGTATATTTTCACATACTGACTTTCATCTTGGTACATTGGTATTTGTGTATGGACTTCTTAGGCGGTAACTTTTTTTTTTTTTTTTTTTTTTAAGCATGTCCTTGTGGTGATTGAAGAGTGAAACTTGTTGCACTCTTGTAACAACAGCTGCAGTCCTGGGATCACAGACATCCACCTTTCCTGCAGCAAAGGAGTGTCTTTATAAGTATAGGGCCTTGGTAGTAGTACTGGACCTCACCATCAAGAAAGGTGGTGTTTTAAAGCTGTAGTTGTGCTAACCAGTGCTGGTGCTGTGTTTCAAATGGTGGGGCTCCCTTCTAACTCAATAAAACCAGTTCAGTACATTTATATAAATAGGTTATTCTGACCTGGAATGTAATTATTTCATGCCAGTTAAGGAAAAGACATAGGTTGGTCATAGAGAAAAGGCCAATAGTCAAAGGCAATATTTTGTATTCAAAATAACTTATTTTTTCCGAACAATAAGAACAGTACATATGCTGTTGCAATGGAATAGTGTTAAATAGATGAGATGACGTAACAAAGCTGACCTTTTGAATAGCAAATGTGGTGATCAAGCAATTATCCTTTTGCCTCAGGCAACAGGAGAACCTTATGACCCTCTGAAAATAAAAGTTACTTATAGAGCACATTGCTCTGGTCTTATGTTGGTGCAGTGGCTTTTGCTGATCTCTTGCTCTCTCCTACGCTCCCGTACAACCCAGGAAGTAACCTTGTAGCTCTTAAGGCTTGTGTAAAGTTTGTCCAGCCGTGACCATCACGTTCTGCTCAAACACATGCACATACACAAATCCAAAAATGTCAAATGTAATGTCTATTTTTGTAATAATCATGACAGCCATGAAACTGACATTGTATATGCCGACACAGATATTACATACATACATATATTTGTATGCACACAAAACCTAGGTACTGTACGATAACCAATATGAGTACCTCTATGAATAAAATGCAGTATGTCAAGTTCACCTTTGAGTAAGTAATTTCTAATAAATCCCCACTGTACAGCGATGACAGATTAACAGTGGCAGATTGTCTGCCATAAGAGAAGGATAAATTGCTTACAGACACAGGTTATCCAATGTTAATTCCTCTTGATATTCAATAATGGCAACATCGCAAAATTCCATGCAAAAATAAGAGTGCATTACCAAGATTAAATCTTAGAATGAGGCCATAAAATGTAGCAGTGTTAAGAATAAGATTAGCCAGTCAGAAATGTTGCTTTAAACTGCAAATGTAATTCACCTAAAATGAAAAGCATCATTTCCTGATTATTACTATGTTTACATATTGTAAAAAATCACATTATGACAACAGAGGTTTCTTACTGGTTGAAAAGCAGTTCTGGAGTAGAAGAACAGCATGGAATGTTGAAGGAAAAGGTTTCTGAACTCGGCTGATAAAGCTGACAATTTAATTGCCTAAGCCAGCAAAGCGCACAAGCACATGCTTAAGTAATAACTCCTAGCTCTTTTCAGCAGTAGATCTCACAGTGCTTTACAAAAGGGCAGCCATTTATATTACCACAGAAGGGGCAAGATCGCTCAGTAGCAGAGCTAGGAATTGAATCCATGTCTCCTGAGTCCCAGACCACTGCTCTTTCCACTAGGCCACACTGCCTCCCATGTAATACTGAATCAAGGCCTAGAACTTAGAATAATTCCTCTATTTTTACATTAAAAAGCTTATTAAGGTTGTATTAAGGACACATTATTTCATTTTCAGTGGCCATACAATGACAGGATCTAGCATTACATGTTACAGTTTTTGCTTCAAGCTCTTAAACCATTTTAATTATCATCTTTTTGGAAAGGAACAGAAACCAGACAGTACAACAATCATTACTTGAATATATTATCCTTCTTGTGATGCTTTCTGTGTAACTGTAAAATTATTTTAAAGAGTTTGCTTTTCATCTCAATTTTGTAATTAACCTGTTACATTTTATTGATTTATGAAGTCCTACTATATGCTCACTTGAACATTGAGTCTCATTACAATGATCAACGGTTTTAGTGTAGAAGATGGTGGTAGCCAACACGCAAAGGTATGTTTAGGGTCAACTGAAAGAACAGTGTGAAGAGATTGTACCATACCTGAAATAAACCAGGATAGACAATGCATGCCCTTCTTGTTCCTAAACAAGCATGTGTTGCTTATAAAAGCAATTATGGTTCATTTGTCTTTTTAATAAAAAACATGAGTATTTTCAGAGGACAGATATCATTTAAAACAATCTCAATTCCAGTTTAGTCCCCCTTTTTTTATAGATGATACGCTAAGATTTTCACTGTAGTATGTGGGAAGCTGATTTCCACTAATATTAATGAGATCTGAGCAGGATTCAACTTTGAACCATTACCCTTATGAAGGTGAAGTAATTAAAACAAAAACCTTGACAATATTTTTGATTAAAAACTAAGCAGATTTCAAAATAAATACAATATACTAATCAAAAGTAGTGCATGGATTACTTTAACTCACTAAAGCCCAATACTATAACATCCATCAAATTTGCTCCGGTGGGTGGGTGTGTGTGTGTGTGTCGGTCGGGGGGAATGAGAAGCTGCTGTTTTTATTTCTGGTTCCAGAAGGCAAGAATATTTACACCCAAGGACTATTTTCAAAAGGTAAAGATGCATCAATTATTTCTGTAAGGGGCAAGTGAAGCCTTTTCATGAGGCTAATAAAAATGCTTTACTTCAACAGATGAAACCTGATCTTGTTTAACCCTTTGGCACTAGAGGCATTTCCTGGTGCTAAATGCTAAAGTCATTAATATTAACAATGGCAAAGCTTGACACCTAGAATAAAGGGGTTATTAAAAGGCACTGACTAGTCATTATGACTGCTCTTGATACCAGGTAAGAAAAATCAGTCATTCATTACAAGACTTTTTTTTTCTCTCCCAATATGATCACATATACGCTTGAATTGGTAAATAGAATGGTCACTGAAAGAAACTAAATTTGTTGTTGTACCTTAAAATGATTCTTTACTGGCCTGATCACTGCAACTATTGTAGCTCTACTGGACTACCCTCCTAAGTAAGGATTTGCCAGAACTGGCCCTATACAACGTCTCAATCCTTATCCCTGCATACATGAAATCACAGTATAAAAAGGACTTAATGAACATTTGTTACTCTATCCTGGATGCTTTACTGTCTCTAAAACCTACATCAAAAATAGGAGTCCAGAGAATAGCAGGAAGTATGATAAGTGACATGGAGAGTCTTCATGAGGACAGACTGAAAAAAATGACACCATTTAGCTCACAGATAAAGAAGAATAAGAGGGGACACGATAGATGTATATAAAATAATGAATGATATACAGTAAAATCATGCACTCCTATTAACCCTTTCCTGTAACAAAAGGATGACAAGGGGACATTAATTAAAAGTGAATGGCAAGACATTTAAAACTGATCAAAGGATTTAAAAAAAAAACCCAAAACACAAAATGGCTAATAACCTGTGGAAATCATTGACTCAAGATGTCTTTGAGGTCAAGAGCTTTGCAGGATTTTTTTTTTTTTTTTTACCAGCTAATGAGAATATCTACTATTACCTTAGATAGGACTAAAAAAAAAAAAATCACAAATAATATAAATTTGCATTCTTCAGTGCATAAACTAACTCGTAACTGGTGGGACTCAGGAAGAAACTTCTATGGGCAGATTATTTACTTTTGGGCTTTTTACACCTTCCTTTAATGACTTTGGTACTAGACTGCATGTGAGACAAGACACTGGACTAGATTAACCAATGCTAGTGTTTGGTTTCTATGTTTGTAACGTCTTCACTTGGGACTCCAGTTGGAAGGAAAACTCTCTATCCACTCTAATTCTGCACTCAGTGGTAGATAATGATGCGTAAATGAGTAATGTCTGAACCACTCTAATGTGGAAGCTTCTTTGTGGGTAATACCACCTGAGGAAACGTAGCATCTGCTAGAAGTTTGGAGCTGATAAGAGAATGTCAATGAAGGGTAATTTGGGTAGATGGGGCAATAATTTTTTTTTTAGAATACAGAGTGAAAAAATCTTAGGGGAAAAGAAAGGGGATGGATGAGTAAAAAAAAAAAAAAAAAAATCCTTTACAGAAAGCCTGTTTTGAATGGATTAAGTTTTAGTTTAATTTTTATTTTTATGTATTTATTTATTTTTTAAAGCTAGAGAAGACACTATTCCCTCTGACTAATCAGGCAAATAGAGAGAGCTGTTGGACCATGACTGAATTTTTCCATTTTGCTTCTACCACTACATAGGTACGTAATACTCCAAAAAGGTTCCGCAAATAGATATTTTTAAAGGTGTGTGCAGGCCAAGCATATAATTATGGATGATGACATTAGCCTCAGCCACTATAGGAAAATTACACAGACACTGCAAGTTGGCTAAAAAAATTGAGATGAAGTACAGCAATCCAAAAGCTGTAGAAAGCATTGACAATGACTCTAAATTAAGGAAATCCTATATAAACCGGAGTAGGATTGCGCCAACAGAATATTGTATGAGCCACTAAGAGGGATTAAATATCTGTAGATGTGTGCACTATTTGAGATGTTGTTGTTAATGCAAATTGTGGTGGCCTAGAAAACATTTTTGCACTCAACATGAAACTGGGATTGATTCTAACGGTGTCATTTGGAAAATGATTGATCTTTCACTTGCTAGACTCACTTCTGTTTCTGTATATTTATTTAATAAGATCATACTATGGTTTCAAACTGGTTAGTGAACATCATGGCTCTTATAATTTTCCACAATTCTATAAGGATTTTGGCTTACAGAATAACAGTCTCATCCAGACCAAAATACACAGTCTTCTGAGCACACAAACCTCAGCAAGTCCAATGTGCTGACTCTGCACTGGGCCAGCACATACAAAGGGGAAGACCTGACCAAATCAAGGCTAAAAATGGAGGAAATTGTCACATCAGGGAGCTGAGGAGTGGCTATGAGATAAAGCGCGTGTAAATGAGCTCCTTATTTCTGGGTACCACAAATCCTCTCTCCACAAAGGGTCTGTATATCCCCATGGGAGTTATCCTTACTTTAACCCTGAAATAACCCGTATGCATTGCCCAGTCAAGGTGTTTAAGGTGAGAAACTCCCAACACCCACAGCACAACTTTTATTTATAGCCCTGTGATCATTGGTGGGGTCTCTCCTACCCTCACCACTACTGAAGAAGGGGAACAGAAGTTGGGAGTGCTGCTGGTTCCTGACTGCTAGCCAGAGATGGTGATGCTCTCAAACACCTATTGATACTGTTGGAGGGTTTCTTCCTTTTCTCCAACCCACTCACTGTTTGGGGCATGAAGGGGATCTTCAGTTTGATGGAGCCTAACTCATCTATTTTGGAGTTGTCAGCCAGAGAGCGAGGCTCTGTCCCAAGCACCCATCACCGCCAAAGTTTATGGAAAGTCTATTTCAGGCATGGTAGTGGAAAGTCTTTTAATCGAGAAATAAAGTATATTTATTTACTGATGAAAAGAGATCAGAAGTACTTTGTAAAGGCCAGATCATTCTGATCAGTAGACAGAGCCTTGTAACTGAGGGCTTGTCGACACAGTGCTTTAGTCCACTCCAGAAGGGTATAAATTCTAGTCTGCACTAGCATGTTGCACACTAACTGGCTCACGTGGACATTGCAGGTGTGCACTCGAAATTCCTTAGCATGCATTACGGTAGTAGTGTTTGAAATGGGACTATGTTAACATGTGCTAGAGAACTTTGAGTGCACACCAGTAGGCTCCACACAGGCCAGTTAGCACACAACACTCTAGTGCTCACTAGAATTTACACTCCTCTGGTGTGGACTAACGCACCATGTAGAGAAGCTCTTAGGTGAGCTATCACACAGCTCACATATTTAGTTCTGAGTTGTCTGAAACTTGTTCACAACTATTAGTTGAGCACTTTAGAATAAGAAATACATTTGTAAAAGTCATGGTCTGTTTGTGAACTATTCACAAAAGGACGAAAAACATAGAATCAATGTTATGTACTTTTTTAAAACCACTGAGTAACAAATTTTATTCTGGCATTTAGTACTTCTGCCTAAAACCTTTCCAAAGGCTATTCCAACCATTTAGATGACTATCAATTTTCAAAAGTTGAGCGATACAGCACTCTCATCTGCAAACTCCATGCACAGGGACTCTACACCATTTATGAGATGGGATGTTGCAGATCGCAAAGAGAATGCTAGTGATATATTATAAAAATATATAATTGCATTCCAGCCATTACCCAAGACGCACAACTTTTAGAGATCATTTAACAAGGTGACCATGTCCTAAAGTACTATCAGTTTCAATTCAGATTTTGATTAGCAGAAACTGGAAATTCTGAATTTGCACTCTGGTTATTCAGCAACATTACGATCATTATATGGAAAATATATATTATAGACATTCAGATTCTACTGTAATATAGTAAATGATATTCCCATCCAGACTAATCTCCAGCTATTAACTTGTCAAGGCCTTATAAATGAATAAAAAGTATGCCTCAAATGGTAATGAATTTGCACTGCACAACATCCAAATTACATTAAGAATGGTGCAAACAACTCTTAAGGGATATAAACCATATAAAAATGTGTGCAGTGATGCTCTTGGAAACACAAGAGGCTACATAAAATTACTTCAATGATAGCTCATTAGTTAAACAATCAAAGACCATAAAACAGTGTAAGTTTATGCTATTGCACGTAACTGTAAAGTGAAAATACATATAGGCCAATACTCTTATGGAAAATAAAGTCTGACTCCTGGGTTGAATTCAGGAAGAAAAAGGGAAAGCTCAACTCACATCACACTGGAACGGTTTCTCTCCAGTATGGGTCCTCATGTGCTCATCCAGACCCCGCTTCTGACTGAAAGCCTTGTTGCACTCAGAGCACTGGTATGGCTTTTCCTGTACGCAATGACAACAGTGAGTGAAAGTGAGTTTACACAGAGCACAAGGCATTAAGTGAGTGGAAGTCCATGCTGGATGGTGCAAGTTTTATATTCTCTCTAAGGGATTGCAGTCAGTGAAAACAACAGAAAATGAGTTTTAAATGATTAAGTGAAAGCTGGGAAAGCTGTGGCCTGACAGTTTCCACTTCAACACCCATTATGAATTAATTATCTGTTTTAGTCTTTCAAACACAGCAGTTTTGGGGGTCTGTTTTTCATAATGTGAAAGGTACAAAAACAAAATCCCAGTGTACTTTCCTTTCCCCTCTATGAAAGGTTAAAGCATAAAGACAAGTGAGTTACCTATTAGACTCTCAGGATTTCCATCCATGTTTTTCTGGGGAGTAGGTAGTAGGAGGAAGGAACCCTCTTAAAAAGTTGGTGACAGAAGGCTAATCACTTATTCATCACAAGATCGCCCAATAAAATACAGAATCACCAACTCATCTGTATTTTCACTGGAACTATCGGTTAGTGGCTACTGTAACCCACGATTATTTGTAACAGTTGCAATAATCTAATGGGAATAAATCATTTAAAGAACTTATATCAAGAACTGCTTATATAGTGATTTTCTTCTTCCAAGCCCTTTACAACCTTCCCAAACTTCACTTAATCGAAGACCTTATATGGGAAGACATAATCCTTCTTCATTAACAGAAGTCCAAAAGCATAACAGAAAAAAATAAGTGACTGAATGAATAAAAATGGCACTGCACTTACAGTCAATGGTCATCTTTAATGCTTTAAATACACAAAGGGCCTTTCAAAGTCAAATTACTGCTAGTCATTCACCTTCATGTGAGGTTTTTGTTTGGCCAAAATTTCATGTTGTTTCAATTTCAAAATTTGTGGATTTATTTGAGAAAACAAAACTATCAGATTTTGTTTTCTGAATTAAAACAACAATAAAGTAAATGATAAAACATCAGTAAGTGGGAAGTGAATACAAATTCTATGTAACCCAGTAATACAAAGTCATTATTGTGACTTCATAGCTGAAGTTGTGCAATATGCAAAGTGGCATTTAAGGAATAGGAAAAGTCACTTAAACACTACTCAAGTGTTCAGTCTCTGATAAACTCAAAGTTTGACTTGGGGACACTTTCTAGGCCTCATTCATCATACTGTTACTCCAGTTGTACAGTTCCACAGAAGTCAGTGGCAGAAAGCTATTGTAATGGAGTACAGAATCAGGCCTTCTATATTAAGAGATTGGGTGTGACGTTTTGATCCCATTGAAATCAATGGGAGTTTTGCCATTGAGTTCTATAGGAGCAGGATTTCACCCTATTTGGTTAAGTGAGTCATTTCTGGAAAGTTACCAAGGTATTTCATGAGACTCTTGGTTTATCTTTTGTTTGTACTTAAACAGCTATGTTACAATGACCCATCTACACTACAACTGTAATAGAATCAGGAGATCTGATTACAACATGGTTGCTACACAAGCATCCACGATGACTGCTCTGCCTACCGTCCCTCTGTGCAGCTGCTGTTTAAGGTTAAAAGAGATACGGAGGGTCTTGTGCTGGCCCACAACATCAAGCACGGAATTTGTCCTTAAAGAGCATTGAAGAAACATGTTAAAGAACTGTCACTTTAAATGTTTAAATAGCCTAGTGAGATAAGGTAGAGTAGTTCTGACATAAGCCTGTTCTGCAATGTTTTCTTTGTCCCGAGAATCATTTGTGGTTAAAATGCATTGTTTTGGAAGAACAACAAGAATTCAGTGACAATTTGAAAACTATGTAATGAAGCTTTGCCTCTTTTTAAAAACAACTCCAAAAAAAAAATCAGAGTGTAGTATTGGTAATTAATTAAAAAATAGAGATGATCAAAATATATCCAATGGATACATTTTTGTCCTGAAATAAAATGGCAAATTCCCCACATTTTCTCAATCCTTTATCATGCAGTCTTGCAGTGTCTCAGGAGCTTACGGTCTTTGCGCATGCGTCCACAAACACACACATCTGTTCTCCCCTCCAAAAAACCAAAACAATACACAGATCTAAATAGACATCTTCCCTCACATCAATATACAAACCTAAATAGACATCTTCCCTCATATAAGTACACTGAGATAAATGTATATTTATATAGCACATGGCATTTATTTAGGAACTTACACTGAACTTTAAAACTAAGTACAACTATTTAAAAAGTAAATGGAGTCCAAGAGAATAAGTCAGCCTGCTTAGCAGTCTGTACGTGTGCCCAAAGGGAGTGTGAAACTACTAATGCTATAAGTAATGTAAGTGCCTGTGCAGTTCGTAGAGATTTAGATAATGTTTCTGTCCAAATATTTTCCAGAGTGGAGACTGGCAGCTAAGGAGGAGAAAGTGTTGTAGAGTTTGGTTTAACACAACATTGGTTCATTTTGGGTGATTCCCTCACTTCCCTGGGTCTGAGTGTAAGAATCAATCCTCCAAGCTTAGGTGATGGAGTCACAGGGATAACTGAAGGCCCTCCAGCTGCAGACAATAGATGGCTTATTTGTATAGTGTATTCCAGCAAGGTGCTGAGCAGTCTGGCCCCAACCAGCAAAGCACCAGAGCACATGGTTAACTTCAAGCATGTAACAAGTTTTACACTTACTGAGAAATACTTCTCCAGGATTTTAATATTCAATGCACATAAATTGAGAGAGAAAACAAATCACAATGTGGCATACAGCACAAATCCTACTAGTAGCTCAGCCTGTGCAACCGGTGACTAGATTCTGACGAATAAGCGTGCTGTGCAGGATAGTGCTTTCACCCATAGTGTATGTGGTTTGTGGCTTTTTTAAATCATTATCTTACTTTTGTGGCTTGCATGATTTTTCAACATACAAGAAAACATACCCATTTCCTCACAAACAATGAACTTTAAAAAAAAAAAAAATGTCTGTCCAGTCCTGAAGCTCTTACGTCAATGGGAATTTTGCCGGACTGAGTAGAGACTTCACAGACTAGGTCCTGTAATTTTGGGGGAAGCTTATGGATAAACCATATGAAAAGCAGGATTCCATAACACACCCTTAATTGGTTTTGCATTGTGGTTAATGGAAACCACATTTTCTGTAAACTCTCTGAAAATGATTTCTTCCATAGAAAACTCAAAACAAAACACAGTAAACAGTCTATACATCTGTGTGGCCTATAAATACTCCATGGGAATCAATGATGTGCCAAAACATTCCTTAATGTAAATTCGACCTGCTTTACTTGTTGTCTCTCTGTCCGTGCAGGAAACCTACCAAGTCCCAGTCAGTGGAGTGTTGATGTCATCACAGCTTCTCCTGCCCATTTTACAGGTGCTCAAGGGTGGTAGGAGTGGCTGGGCTGTTTGGGGGAGAAAAGGGCAAGAACTTCTCTAGGAAATTAGGGCTCCACACCCAGGCGACATAGCAATGGAATGAACTCACAACCATAAAAAGCAACAAAGAGTCCTGTGGCACCTTAAAGACTAACAGATGTATTGGAGCATGAGCTTTTGTTGGTGAATGCCCACTTCGTCAAACGCATGTAATGGAAATTTCCAGAGGCAGCTATAAATATGCAGGCAAGAATCAGTCTGGAGATAACGAGGTTAGTTCCATCAGGGAGGATGAGGGCCTCTTCTAGCAGTTGAGGTGTGAATACCAAGGGAGGAGAAACTGCTTTTGTAGTTGACTAACCATTCACAGTCTCTGTTTAATCCTGATCTGATGGTGTCAAATTTGCAAAGGAACTGAAGCTCAGCAATTTCTCTTTGAAGTCTTATCCTGAAGTTCTTTTTTTGCTGTAATTACCTGTGTATGTTTGCTGGGTACTTGATTCCCAATCGGAATTCTATTGTTTAACCAAAGACCCTTAATGACACCTTAATGGCTCCTTGCTTAATATGCAAGCCACCTGAGCATACTGAGAGAAACAGAAAAAAAAAATGTTTCTCTCTGGCTCCTTTTAAAACCACACTTAAACCAAACCCTTGTCTCTCTGCTAAAAGCCGCCTAGCAGAGAAAAGAAAACCATAATACTCCTACTGTTCTTGATTCTATTCTTTCCCACTTCGCTGCCAGTCATATCATAAGCATCGTTTCCCAATCTGGACCTTAGCGTCTAGAAATCTGACGACAATAGGGTGCTGCGTTGAACCCCTCTAGAGCTTATAATTACCAGCTCGATTTGATCTCGCTGCCCACCATCCAAAAAGTCAGGGTTGGCTCCCTCGGGTCGTCCCCAACCTTCTCGCGGAAACCCCCTCAACGACTCAAAGAATGACAAAATTAATGATCACTAGAAGATGTACAGAGCAAGAAGTAGGTAGGAAGAGAAGTAATGATCGAAGGATCGCAGTCCAAATCAAGGATGCTAGTGGCGGTAACAGTAGCTGTCGTGCATGCTATGATGCATACTGATGAATAGTCATCATCTATTAACTTCACTGGTAATATAACCATCAGAGCTAGCATTAGGGGCTGGGATTAATGAGTGCCCCCCACTTCTACCACTCTACCACACTCATCATTGTGTACTTTCCATATAGTCCAAGACTAGGAAATTCTGGTGACCGTCTTCGCCGCAGCTGGATAGGCACGATGCACGGAGGCCAGTTTGAGGAATTCCTTGGGCTGATAGCGATCTAACAGTGTTTTCGCCATTTACTACCTGCCCCATGGACGTACCGGGACACTTGTAAGACCCATACCCACGGAGGAACGAAAGACACAATACCTAAGCGCAGCCATTCATGCCCTAAAACAGGACTAAGTGTTGTTTAAGTTAGAGCTTGAATGCCTTTCTTTTCTTTGTTTGTGTTTACTTGTTTTGGGTTTGTGTTTTTTTTTTACTCGCTTTCGGTTTGTGTTGTGGCTTTCATATTTTCGTTACTTATTGGTATGTATTTTGTTGGTGCGGCTCTTCTTTATGGGCTATCTTCTTTTTTACGAGACGTTTTTTTTTGTTCTGTTGGCTGTTCCGTTTTTCGTTTTTTTTTTCTAATTTGTGTGTTGGTAATTTTTTTTCTTGGTAATGATTCTTTTTGTGAAATCTGAAAAATTGTATATGAAACAAATAATTTCATTTAGACTACAAAGACATTTTCTGTAATAATATAATAAATGAGACTTTTTGGACCAGTTCTATTCGATTCTGACAGTTATTAAATAATGTCGTTTTGTACTCACAGGGTACAGCTACTATTAACCAGATTTCAACCTCAGATACCGAATAGTGATAATCTTTCAATCAATAATAACTTCAGAAAACAGACCACACAGATCGACTGCAGAACTGAATTGCTTTTGCATTACTGACACCTTCAGATTAGCTGCCGGCATAAAGACTGGTAGTGACTTGAGTCATTATACAAATCTAAACCGAATTCCCCCTATACTAATTTCCCCTACTGTTACTCACACCTTCTTGTCTACCGTTTGAAATGGGCCCGCTCAAAAAAAAAAAACTATAAATTATAATAACCTAAATAACCAAATAAAATATTATGAAAATAAAAAATGACGATGATGCTCTAGCTTTTGTTGCGCGCCTAAGCACAGCATCAGCAGCCTCAGCGGCTTGCCTGTGGGAGTCCTAGGTCCTCGGAATCAGCAGATTCTTAACCTGGGCTCGTGGAGTTCCGCTCTTCTCAGTTTTGCTTTCAGCCGTACCTGCCGCGAATTGCCTATCTGAATCGCTTACTCGACTGATTCCTTTCCGCAGGAAGCCGTGCGTCCAGGCTGCTGACTGCCGTCTGGGGCAGTTTAGACCAGTGTTTGTCTTACCCCTGCTGCTTCTTGCCCCAAGCACACATCTTGGAGTCTGTTGCCTGAGCCGGTCACTTGAGCAAGTTGTGGAGTCCAGCTCTCATTACACATTACGAAATGATTATTTCCTCCCTGGTTTATCCTACTAATCGGCAATTATCTCTTAAGACTGTTACCTCTCCATGTTGTATAAGCAAGCAGCCGCATCTCTTTTTATGCTGTCTGGCTTTATTTAACTACTACTACTTATTTCCTTTCCATGCACCTGTATTGAAGTGGTTCTTAGGCCACGAAAGCTTATATGCCTAGTGATAATTCAATTTGTTAGTCGTCATAAGGTTCTCCACAAGGATTCCTCATTGTTTTTAATACATCAGCCACTCTTGCATTGCCCAGCAGGTTTCAATAGATAGGTTGCTTTTTTCTCACTTTACTTTCTAATGTCATCACGCACATGTCTGTTACGTTTATATATTTTTACCAGGTCTCACCATTATAATAAAGTATAACTCACTATCAGTTGGTTTTGCCATTGAACCTAATTCTATGAATTAGTAAAGTTTCTACTCTGCCGTTATAAGTTCTTTTCCGCTAACATTAATGTATATCAGTGTTGCTACTTCAGGATTCATTTCTGCTTTTTTATATATTTTGTCTACGTTTTTGTTACTTATGTCCAACTCCCATCATGAATCAGATCCCATTTGACATCTTAGGTTTACTTTTGAAACAAACACGTAGATTATTAAAAGATCTCTCCCTGCTCTCAAAAGCTTAGCTCGTATCTAATGCATAAAAATAAAAGTTGAGATTATCAGTTAATGTATGAGATAGGACAGTTATGGGCAATGCACTGAGGATTAGAATAGTATTGTCATATATATACTAATGTCTATATCCAAATGTATAACTTCAAAGTATACTCAATAAATAAGAATATTTTGTTGCTATACCACTACCTTGTTTTACCCAAAGATTTTATTCATAATTATATGAAATCTTAGATGTCTATGTAACACAGTAAAATCAATCTCTCAAAAAAACTTTTAAGAGGGATCCAACAGTCAGATTCATTTAAGATCAATGATATTCCTCTACTGATCTACATATTCACCAGTATAACAGTACCACTTCCATCCGGAAGATCCCAAAGACCTATTAAAAATACATATACAAGATATAGAGGAAGTCGGAACTTCCCCACTACGTAAGTGCAGTAGCATCTGGAGTAAACACATCAAGCATAACAATATAAAGAGATAATAGAGCAAATTAATTTTATCTCTACTGGACTTTCTTCTGTGAAAAACTTTTATTTAGTGAGAATAATGCATATTACTCAGCTTATATTTCGTTCAATGATTTCAAACTATTATTCTTGTGAAAGTTTCTGTGTCATCTTAACAATATATAATGACCCAAGACTTGTTCATATTATTTTCTCTCTGAATAGATGGTTTCCCGGATCTCACAGCTATGCCAGATCTAACTATACTAGTCTACTGGTCAGTCATATTTCCGAACCACACTTTCTCTCCTAGGCGCGGGATCTCTGCACCTTGCCGCCAGGTATATTTTTACTGGCGGTCTGCAGGTTCAGCGTCAAAGCTGGCGGCTGTTTTGCCCGAGCTGCGGCTCGATGGGGTTCAGACCACTCCAGCCAATGTGCGTAGGCTGCGGGGAGAGCAATGGTGGGCGGCACGATGTGCTGAGCAACTGCGGTCCCAGTCCTCCATGGGCTCTGGGACGTGAACTGGCAGGCCGAGTGGAGCCTCAATTATCGAACCTCGCAACACGCAGATGCCTACGCCTGTGGCCGCGACGTGCAAAGTATAGTCTAGAAGATGCCCTCACTAGCTTTCCTTTGACGAGATCTCCCATCCAAATTTTGACCTAGCTAGGTTTATGAGATCTTCTAACTCACACCCTATTGATGTAGGCACGAGCCTGCTTGTTGCTTTTGATATCAACACAATCCTAATTTATCAAACTAGCAAAGATCCACCGGCATTGACATTATAACGAAAGCAAAAATCAGGTCAGCAAATTAGTATAAGACACTCGGAGTAGTAGTCTCTGTAACAGAAGACAACCTGAATTGACCCCCCTGCCACGTACGCACAATAATTACAATGATGGAGGTCAATTAGCAATGTGTGTGGATGAAGAATCTATAAGCACAGAGCAAAAGATCTAAAGCACGAGACAAAATTAAATTCCCCATCCCATTAAGTTTATTCTGAGGTAATAGCCCAATTCCAATCTGGTACTATGCTGGCATAGTCTTCGCTGAAATCATCTAGGCAATCAATTTCACTAGTCCTCTCTCCGTATCCTACCTGCATGAAAAGAGATTGAGCGTAGAGCCCCAGCTCAGAGTAATTGGGTACTAATACCAAGTCCCCTGCCCTCTTCGTGCTTAATTAATGTACTTTACTCTTTCCTGACCCTTTAAAACCAGTTAAACAACTTCCCCCACTAAGCGATGACTAGCCTTGTTGACAGACCCTTGATCTGCTTAGTGATTTATTAGCTTGCAGTCCTAAATTGCGCATCCAGAGAAGCCTCCACTTTATACCCAACAGATAGCACTCCCTGTTTATATGCACTCTCTTAAGAGAGACCTTGCATATAAGAATAATCACACATCCTCTGTCAGATCTATCTCCATTCCGGAAGCGGTGCTATGACCAACTCGCCCTAGAGGGATTTTCCACCAGCTTACACCCCCTCTTTCTGTATACAATCAGACCATATATTAGTCTTGAGTTTTGATTCGTAGCACCACGTGACCGCCCTGCCAACCCTGAAATACTTCTTGATATCAAAAATTCAAGTGGATCACAGAACTCAACCTGCTATGAAATTAACCAGACGCCAGAAAACCTTCTTTCTTATTACACACAGTCAGTTTGTGGCATACATGCCCTCTAAGAAACTGAATGCGAGAAGTCTAACACTGTCCACAGACTTGTGCTCCTGCCAGGAGTTCCGGGTATTACCTAGATCTTTTCTCCCCAAAATATTCCAGGGGATTTTCCCATTTTTTTTCAAGTTTATCAGACACTTGTGTTAAATGGAATATATATCTGGGGATGATGCAGAAATAAACTCAAGCACCATGCCAGTATAGGCGTTTCAACAAAAGAGCACACACACAAAACTAAGATTTGTTCACAAAAACTCTTATTTTATTGATACTTGTCTATTCACTACCCTTTAACTTCCTGCGGTCTTAGCTGTTCCTGTGAGTCCACTCCCGGATCCCGCTTCTTCTTCTCCTGGGCATGTGATGAACCAGGCTGTGATAAGGCAGGAATTGCTTTATCCTAGCTTATATTTTTTCGAGAGACATTGTCTTTAGTCAGGTTCCTGTCCATAACCTTGGTTGATTAATCTCGCCTGGTCTGCGTCGCTCTAACTTTACAACCAGATAATTCAATACTTACTAGAGACGTGTTGTGGATTAATATTAGCTACTCATAAAGTCTTTGAGATCTAATATATATGAGTTTGGAAAGTCAGAGCTCAAGTATTATTCCAGCCTTGGGTAAGAACCGTGTGGCACGTTATGCTAACACTGACTATTAATCTACTCCGCATCTTTGCAATCCTCCATCGTCAGTGATCACGAGCTAAAGTAGTAAACATAGGATCTGTTGGAGGGTCCAGCAGCCAGATAAAAATGCACATGTAGTATCATCATTACAACGCTAATCCTGTCTCTGAGTTACCCCATGTCATGAACACCTCGAGCAGACCGTAATAATCTCCGGACACAATATCGGACTGAGTACGTCTCGGATATCTCCAGCCAAGACAGGCACAAAGAGAGGCAAGAGAGAGCCAGTAGACCATACACAAAATGTTTCAAGCGATTCATGAAAAATTGACCTAACTAAGCGATCTCCGTTGACGTAGAGAGAGAAGAGCAAGCAAAGAATTAAGAGAGGGAGAAGATTAAGACTGCTTCTGTCTGCCTATAGGTAATGTACGACAACTTTCTGTTCCCACCTCAGCAAGAGCCCCTTTTTACAAATCCCCAACTAAATTTTAATTAACAAGCTGAACTGAAATGCACAATACAGCCTGAGAAATTGAGCATAGAGCACCCATCTATAGGCGATAGCATTGAAAGGGAGACAACAAGAGATTGGCTTCTTATCTCAGATAATGCTGAAACAGGAGTGACCCGGTACATAGCCTGAAATGCAAATGGTAGGGGATGTTATTCCTCCAAAGATAACCGACAAAAAACCCTGGCAAGCTTGGCACAATGGAACAGTGCCTGGTAGGTTGTGCAGCTCACGTTTACACTGCACAATTGAACAGGCTATTCCATGTTAAGTGTTATGCTGACGAAAAAATCCACCACAAAGAAGAGACAAAAACCCAGGAAAAAACACGGAACACAACAAAATAAAAGAGAAACAGAAAACTACACCACAAAAATTAAGAATTCCAACTTGTCTCGTCTCCCCCTCACTTTTCCATGAAACAAGAGTCAGTGATCACAAATTGCCTAATGACGGATGATGACTGTACATTCCCATTCTGATTCATGGCATTCCAATTAGATTCAGTATCTAAACACCACTGTTCTCTCCAACGAGCAAAGGAGAGAGGGAAGATAAATAGCGAGTAATCAGATCTATTTAGGCTCTGTATTAAGCTCCAAAAATATAATGTAGGCTAAGACAAAGAATCAAGATACAATGTTTAACTTGAGCAGAAAAGACAACATCCATACTATTACTCCATCTGCAAAACAGTGTTGCTCTGATCCTGCAACCGTTCTTGCAGCAAAAGGCTGCTGCTGGATTGTATTAGTCTGCCGCTGTGCATCAGCTATTCAATTTATATATTACAGATATCATTACATTTCAATAGTATTAATCCTAGCTGAAATTATTATTTAGTTCATTGTAGTCTGTTACAGCCTCCATCCTAACGGATTTTATCGTGCTCCATGCACAATCGAGGCTGCCCGTCAGTTCTTTTGCATCAATATGTCCAGCAAAACTCCCTCCCTACCCCACACAAATCAAGCAGGCTCCCCGTTGAAGCTGTGTTGCCTCAGACCTTATCAACCTCACCTTGGAGAACACCCCCTTGTAATTTCCTTCAGGCCCTACTTCATTGTTATTTCGTTCCGCTCTGCATAAAGCTCCAAATGACAACGAGTGTCTACTTTTCACTTATCACCCGCCCTTCAGGGGATTATTGAGCTACTGGAGCTGTCTTATCTAACACCACACAACGAACGTAAAAAAATTTATCCCGTAACCCACCTCAGCCCTTTAATCTCTGCTAGGTACTACACTGACTAGGTCCTTATGAGAATATAAAAGGCCCAAATCCTGCAGTCACCACCTGTGGAGCTAACATATTTGATTGACCCAGAGAGAAAAAACGTCAAAACAATGTCCTTAAAAAGAAAGCTTTGATATAAAAAAAGAGAGAAATATACATAACTAAATGCTAATAAGCTAACAGTCTCGCTCAAGTTGACAAAGATACATCTAAAAGTACGACAAGTAGTGGGTTTTTCTCCGCAACAGTTTCTAATTT